>NW_028162098.1:0-34190 GCF_964263955.1 Coregonus lavaretus
CTCTCTCTGATGGGTAATGGGAGCATAAACTTTTCACCTCTTTCTGTGGTTGGAGTGGCTAATGCAGTGCTCCACTCTGAACTCATGCGTAATACCACCCCTGTCTGAGATAGACTGTAAGACAGATAAGAGGAGTGCACTGGGCTTTACCTCGAGCTCAGCCAGGCATACTCATTTAACTAGTAAATTCAATGTCTTAGTTCCACAGATTTGCTACTGAACTAAGAAATATGATTATTATTAGCCCCACATTTTCAAATTGTATTTCATATGTTTAGTGAATATGTTTGATGTTTATAAATATTATGTATATATATATACAGTGGGGAGAACAAGTATTTGATACACTGCCGATTTTGCAGGTTTTCCTACTTACAAAGCATGTAGAGGTCTGTAATTTTTATCATAGGTACACTTAAACTGTGAGAGACGGAATCTAAAACAAAAATCCTGAAAATCACATTGTATGATTTTTAAGTAATTAATTTGCATTTTATTGCATGACATAAGTATTTGATACATCAGAAAAGCAGAACTTAATATTTGGTACAGAAACCTTTGTTTGCAATTACAGAGATCATACGTTTCCTGTAGGTCTTGACCAGGTTTGCACACACTGCAGCAGGGATTTTGGCCCACTCCTCCATACAGACCTTCTCCAGATCCTTCAGGTTTCGGGGCTGTCGCTGGGCAATACGGACTTTCAGCTCCCTCCAAAGATTTTCTATTGGGTTCAGGTCTGGAGACTGGCTAGGCCACTCCAGGACCTTGAGATGCTTCTTACGGAGCCACTCCTTAGTTGCCCTGGCTGTGTGTTTCGGGTCGTTGTCATGCTGGAAGACCCAGCCACGACCCATCTTCAATGCTCTTACTGAGGGAAGGAGGTTGTTGGCCAAGATCTCGCGATACATGGCCCCATCCATCCTCCCCTCAATACGGTGCAGTCGTCCTGTCCCTTTTGCAGAAAAGCATCCCCAAAGAATGATGTTTCCACCTCCATGCTTCACGGTTGGGATGGTGTTCTTGGGGTTGTACTCATCCTTCTTCTTCCTCCAAACACAGCGAGTGGAGTTTAGACCAAAAAGCTCAATTTTTGTCTCATCAGACCACATGACCTTCTCCCATTCCTCCTCTGGATCATCCAGATGGTCATTGGCAAACTTCAGACGGGCCTGGACATGCGCTGGCTTGAGCAGGGGGACCTTGCGTGCGCTGCAGGATTTTAATCCATGACGGCGTAGTGTGTTACTAATGGTTTTCTTTGAGACTGTGGTCCCAGCTCTCTTCAGGTCACTGACCAGGTCCTGCCGTGTAGTTCTGGGCTGATCCCTCACCTTCCTCATGATCATTGATGCCACACGAGGTGAGATCTTGCATGGAGCCCCAGACCGAGGGTGATTGACCGTCATCTTGAACTTCTTCCATTTTCTAATAATTGCGCCAACAGTTGTTGCCTTCTCACCAAGCTGCTTGCCTATTGTCCTGTAGCCCATCCCAGCCTTGTGCAGGTCTACAATTTTATCCCTGATGTCCTCACACAGCTCTTTGGTCTTGGCCATTGTGGAGAGGTTGGAGTCTGTTTGATTGAGTGTGTGGACAGGTGTCTTTTATACAGGTAACGAGTTCAAACAGGTGCAGTTAATACAGGTAATGAGTGGAGAACAGGAGGGCTTCTTAAAGAAAAACTAACAGGTCTGTGAGAGCCGGAATTCTTACTGGTTGGTAGGTGATCAAATACTTATGTCATGCAATAAAATGCAAATTAATTACTTAAAAATCATACAATGTGATTTTCTGATTTCCTATGATAAAAATTACAGACCTCTACATGCTTTGTAAGTAGGAAAACCTGCAAAATCGGCAGTGTATCAAATACTTGTTCTCCCCACTGTTTATATATTTTTATTTATTTATTTATTTAACCTTTATTTTACTAGGCAAGTATGTTAAGAACAAATTCTTATTTACAATGACGGCCTACACCGGCCAAACCCGGACGACGCTGGGCCAATTGTGCGCCGCCCTATGGGACTCCCAATCACGGCCGGTTGTGATACAGCCTGGAATCGAACCGGGTTTGTAGTGGGTCTGTAGTGACACCTCAAGCACTGCCTTAGCAGTGCCTTAGACCTAAATTATTGATACCCTTGATAAAGTTGAGCAATAATGACTCTATAAAACAGGAGTTGTCAAACTCATTTTGCCCCGTGGGCCGCATTCGGTCTTCAAAGAGGTCTGGAGAGCCGGACTGAAAATGTGTAATATTTTCTTGCCGTAAAAATTACCATTGTTTTGGGAATTTTCGATGCTCCCTGACTGTCTAGCTTTCATTTTGGTGATTATTAGCGAGCTGGATACAGTCAAGAAACTGAATGAATCTAGGTCCATTATTATTTCTACACAGTTTCGATTTGTTTTTAGTCATTTGAAAGTTTATTGAGTTAGGGAGCATCGAAAATTCGCTAAAAATATTTACAATGTTTTTTGTCTTTTACTCAAACCACTCGTGGGCCAGATTGGACCCCCTTTGGCCCCCGGGCCGAATGTTTGACACCCCTTGTATAAAATGGATTATTCAAATAGTGAGCTATATTGTATGCAAAATATATTATTTTATATTAATACAATTGCTTCGAGAAATAGATTTTGTTTAACAAGTAATAATTATTTTTCTCAAGAAGATAGGGGTAACAATTATTGACAACCCTAAAGATTTGTGTAAATAATTGTTTTGTATTTTGTCACATATTCCTAGCACGCAATGACTACATCAAGCTTGTGACTCTACAAACTTGTTGGATGCATTTGCAGTTAGTTCTGCTTGTGTTTCAGATTATTTTGTGCCCAATAGAAATGAATGGTAAATAATGTATTGTGTCCTTATGCAGTCACTTTTATTTTAATTAAGAATAGAATATGTTTCTAAACACTTCTACATTAATGTGGATGCTACAATGATTATAGATAGTCCTGAATGAATCGCGAATAATGATGAGTGAGAAAGTTACAGGGTCAAAGATCATACCCCCAAGACATGCTAACCTCCCTTGTTATTGGTAATCGTGAGGGGTATGATCTTTGACCCTCTGTAACTTTTTAGCTCAGTATTTTAATTATGTATTTCATACAGTCATTATTGCTAATCTTTATCAAGGGTGTCAATAATTTCACACACCATATATATACAGTTGAAGTCGTAAGTTTACATACACCTTAGCCAAATACATTTAAACTCGGTTTTTCACAAATCCTAGTAAAAATTCCCTGTCTTAGGTCAGTTAGGATCACCACTTTATTTTAAGAATGTGAAATGTCAGAATAATATTAGAGAGAATGATTTATTTCAGCTTTTATTTATTTCATCACATTCCCAGTGGGTCAGAAGTTTACATACACTCAATTAGTATTTGGTAGCATTGCCTTTAAATTGTTTAACTTGGGTCAATCGTTTCGGGTAGCCTTCCACAAGCTTCCCACAATAAGTTGGGTGAATTTTCTATAGGATTGAGGTCAGGGCTTTGTGATGGCCACTCCAATACCTTGACTTTGTTGTCCTTAAGTCATTTTGCCACAACTTTGGAAGTATGCTTGGGGTTATTGTCCATTTGGAAGACCCATTTGCGACCAAGCTTTAACTTCCTGACTGATGTCTTGAGATGTTGCTTCAATATATCCACATAATTTTCCTTCCTCATGATGCCATCTATTTTGTGAAGTGCACCCCCACAGCATGATGCTGCCACCCCCGTGCTTCACGGTTGGGATGGTGTTCTTCGGCTTGCAAGCAACCCCCTTTTTCCTCCAAACATAACAATGGTCATTATGGTCAAACAGTTCTATTTTTGTTTCATCAGATCTGAGGACATTTCTCCAAAAAGAACGATCTTTGTCCCCATGTGCAGTTGCAAACCGTAGTCTGGCTTTTTTATGGCGGTTTTGGAGCAGTGGCTTCTTCCTTGCTGAGCGGCCTTTCAGGTTATGTCGATATAGGACTCGTTTAACTGTGGATATAGATACTTTTGTACCTGTTTCCTCCAGCATTTTCACAAGGTCCTTTGCTGTTGTTCTGGGATTGATTTGCAGTTTTCGCACCAAAGTACGTTCATCTCTAGGAGACAGAATTCGTCTCCTTCCTGAGCGGTATGACGGCTGCGTGGTCCCATGGTGTTTATACTTACTTACTATTGTTTGTACAGATGAACGTGGTACCTTCAGGCGTTTGGAAATTGCTCTCAAGGTTGAACCAGATTTATTTTGATTTTCCCATGATGTCAAGCACAAAGGCACTGAGTTTGAAGGTAGGCCTTGAAATACATCCACAGGTACACCTCCAATTGACTCAAATTATGTCAATTAGCCTATCTGAAGCTTCTAAAGCCATGACATAATTTTCTGGAATTTTCCAAGCTGTTTAAAGGCACAGTCAACTTAGTGTATGTAAACTTCTGACCCACTGGAATTGTGATACAGTGAATTATAAGTGAAATAATCTGTCTGTAAACAATTGTTGGAAAAATTACTTGTGTCATGCACAAAGTAGATGTCCTAACCGACTTGCCAAAACTATAGTTTGTTAACAAGAAATTTGTGGAGTGGTTGAAAAACAAGTTTTAATGACTCCAACCTAAGTGTATGTAAACTTCCGACTTCAACTGTATATATATATTGATATTGTGAGGGAGTTGTTCAATATGTCCCCTTTTAAAGACTGTTTGTGTATACTGTTTACTTATTTATTTATCATCAAGTTCATGTTAAGTGTTTTTTATAAGTGAAGGTGTGTTAGTATGTCACTGTGTGTGTGTATGCACTGTGTGCAGGCTGTGCCTAATAGAGATGGCGAGTGAATGCAGCCTTCCATTTAGCGCTCCTTTAATGAGCTGTGTAGAGTCTTTAGCAGTGGCACGTCTCAAGCCCTTCCTTCCTTGTGGATAATTGCACTTTGAGTCCTTATCCTCCCCTTTCGCCTGAAAACCAAGCTCATTGCAGCCAAAAGAACCCCCCACAAAAAAATCCCAAGTTGTCCTTGTGCAGAAAAGTAGATTCTGCACTTCAACACCTTTTCACATTAATATTTGTGATGGGGCCATTCTGCGGCCAGAGTTTCTGTTCTCCCCCTTTGTTCCTGCGTTTGATGTAATGGAGGCAAGGACAAAAAGGAGTGCAGGGAGAGTGTGTGAAAATGGTAGTTAAGTGGGCTTAAGGGGTGCTTCAGTACTTTCTGAAAGGCTGGGCCTCTGAATAGCCCCTCAGAGTGCTTAGCTGCAGTGTAGTAAACAAGACAGGTCCAGCACAAAGGTGTGCCTCAAATGACCCCCACCCCCGTGACATCTGGCCAATCCCGGGAAGATCTTCTCTCATCTCTCCTCCTCCACTTCTCCCCCACGTTTTCTCCCCCATATCTTTTCTCTTTCTTTTTTAGCTGGAGGGGGGGGGGGTTTGTTTTTGTAGTCCTGTATGTGGGGCTACCCCCAGCTAGCCTCATCCCCAGTTCCTGGGTGGTTCAACTCTTTTGTTTGCTTAATTGCGATGAGTATAATATACTAGTCTCTCAGAGGTCCGCACAAGACAATTAGACAATCCAGCAAATTTAATGAGACACCGACAGTCGCCCACAATCCCCTCAGCTTTTGGAGCCACCCTGGTCCATTGGCACTGGCAGACGGGGAATATAGTGGGCTGTGTGTGTGTTGGTGTTATGTATATATGTGTCTTACAGAGTGTGGGTTGCCTGAATAAATAAAATTAAAGGTATTTTGTTTTCAATTTAACATCATTTTTTTGTGATTCCAATGGCTGGTCCGCTCAGGGTTTACCCCCGATCCAGTGGAGGATCCGTGCTTCCCGGGCAGGCAGGCATTCCTGGGAAAGGGCCGGTAATGAGCAGCGATTATCCCTGGCACCCAGGGATTGGAAGGAGCACTTCACATTGTCATTCCCGTAAGCAAGAGGGATAGCCGCGGGGCCTCAGTGACTGATGGACCCTGGGGTGGGACGCCACAGGCCCCTCTGTCTCCTGCCCTGCACCAGACACAGATAAAGACAGCCGGACCAAATGGGAAATATTAATAAGCCATTTATTATATCACTTCGCTCCGTATGGAGATTAATTAATAACCACACTTCGCCGTAGTCAAGTGATCCTAATTCACAAGCGCAAATCTACACTTGTATGAAGTTGTGAAGGGCAGGGGTTTTTTCACCCGCTCTCCTTTTTCCTCACTAATCACGCTGTTACAACAAAAGACGGGCTCCATTATTACGTCTGCAGCCCAGAAGAAAGGAAATGAGAAAAGGACAGGGGTTGCTGTCGCCTGACACCCCACCATTAATCTTCCAGTAAGCGTTGTCAGCCAGAAACAGACAAAAATGGATCACTCACATTAACCGGGGGAGTGTAGGTAAAGGCTTTAACAAGCGTTTACCAGAGTTCATTTTCTCACTAATGAAGAGGGGAATAAGCGACTTAAAGGTCTGTCCTCTTGGCTGAGGAGGAGGAGAAGGATGACAAATAAGAAGATCTCCTCACACAGCAGGCGTGTGTGTGGGAGGTTGTGTGTGTTCTGGTGGTCAGGCGTGGCCTGAGAGAGAGAGAGCAGAGTGCCCTGAGCTAGCTGTGCTGTGGCCCCTGAGGCCCTGGTCTACATCAACCTGGCCCTCCTCTTTAATGAGAGGAGCAGCCAACCAGACAAGCCCATTGCTGCTACTTTACTAGCCTGCCCTGCCCATTTGACCCCCCCCCCCCCCCCCCTACACCTGACTCGTGGTCCGCCTGTCTGCCAGTCTGTATGTCTGTGTTTGTTGATCAATAGCGGCAGGACTCGTCAGCTTCTCATGTCTGACCAGGACAGCACGGAGTCACTGTACCACACCTATAGACTGATCTGCCAGCCAGGTCACTCGTTACACAAGTCAGTATTCGACGTCCATCCATGTCTGAGAATGACGGGAGATGACGTGGAAACCGGCCACTAGGGGCAACAGTGAGCGCTGTTACCTTCAAGTAGGTTTCTGTTTTGCTAGGGCGTTGTGGACGGGGATGGCGGTTGGTTGTAAGCATCTGCCTCTGATTCCAAAGGTTGCAAGTTGTTTCTGAGATTTTTGTTTTAAGCCTGTCCCAAACCTTAACCCTTACCTTAACCATTCGTAGTTAATGCCTAACCTTAAGATTTCTGAGTTAATCCCTAAATTTAACCCTCATCTTAAAAATGTGGAGTTAATGCCTAAACTTAACCTTAAACACTTCACCATTTGACATTTGCAACTACTTCGAAATGTGACGTTTGCGAAACATGGATGAATGTCTCATTCTGACGTGAGACTGTGAGAGCTAGTTGGACCTGCCTCCATATACTGTCATTGGCATGGCATGGCAAAGACAAGACAAGCACACTTTAGACTGCCCACTACCCATATAGTAGGGTACCATGGGGTTTGAGTGAGTATGATATTGTTGACGCCAAGATGCCTGGGAGGAGGACAACACGGTGGCGTCTGCTTGGTGACACTCACACTCTCACACACATTGTTTTTGAACTATTTGCACACACATACAGAGCAGTAGGTGTTTTCGCAGATCCACACACGGTTGTCTCGCGCCCCGACACCCCAACCCAGGGGAGAGTGAAAGTGAGACGAGGGAGGACAAAATCTCAGCGGGGAGATTTATTTACGCAGGATGTATTATTTGTCTCTCTCCTTTCCAAGCTGTCTGGCCTGTTGTCGTCTGACCAGGTCTGGCCAGGCAGACAGACGGGCGGACGGTCAGGGCCAGGGTATGTGATATGAGGGGAAAGTCTCCAGGACATCTCAGCAGCACAGTCCCAGAGGTAGCCTAGTGAACACACAGAGAGACAGGCCCGTTGAATTGCTAATGCCGCCCGTCTGCCCCCCCCCCCCCCTCTCGTCTTCACACATGCTGGATAGAATAGTGATGGTTTGGAAAGGCCAGATACATAATAAGAGGGATGCTGGACAAGTATCAAGTATTTAATGACATTATGAAGTGGATGTTTGTTTCTTCAGGTCAGTCAAGGACCTAGTTTTGATGCATTTTCAAATGTTCTACTGGTGATTAGTTACAGTTTGGGATACATAACTTACTACCTTATTGGATGGATACTATAGATATATAACTGTATATGAATACTTTAAACAATGTACCTACATCCAGACATTATGTAGTGTGTAGACTTTTGTATTACGTATGTAATGATTTATTGTTAGTTATTGGTATTTTCTTGTTTTCTATTATTTGGGGTTAAAGTCCAGGAGAATTTCTAAGATCACTTGTCTTTCCACTGGTGTGTGCGTAACACTCTTGATAAGGGAGTAAGCCTGTCCGTTCAACAGTTGATAAGAGTTAGAAGGATGTGCGGGACATTGTTTTCCTCTGAGTCAAAGCACCGTCAAAAATAGCTCGTCTCCAGTGCTGCGTGGACGTCATTACAGCGATAGCAGCTGACCACGAGTTTGACGGGAGAGAGGCGTGGTCCGTTTGCCTCTTTACCACACCGTCTTCCTGCAGGAGACGAGGAGGCGAAGACGCTGTTTCACCCCCCCCCCCCCCCCCCCACCCACCCCCACCCACCACCGCCTCCTCCCTCCGAAACTCCCTCATGCCTAAACATTTTTAATTATATCTTCTCCCAAGTAGTGCGCCTCAGTAACCAAGGAGCTGACATTGATGCATGTGCTGATAAATCCGCAAACACTGGGAACGAGATTAACAAAGATTTTGAGGAAAGGTTGACAGCTAATTTTGCGCCGTGGTCGCGACTCATTTAGGAGTGATGTTTTTGATAGAGCGCCACGCCAGAGATTTCGGCGTCTCATGCCGGGGAGGGATGCGCGACGCTAATGCGTAGAGTTCCGCGGCATTAGCACTTTTTAGATTTGTTTTTCTTTTTTTCCTTTCTTCTCTCTCTCGCCCTCACAAAGCATTTTGTTTGCTTTTTCTCCACCTTTGATTGTGCAAGCTTAAGTTAGGATCAAATATTCACCACCATGAGTTATAGGATAACTTAGGGTTTAACTTGCTTTATTTGACACTACTTGAATATGGGGAGTACATGTGGGTACTAAAGAGGGAAAAGGCAGCGTTTTGAAATCATTCACTTAATCACAAGCAATGACAGGAGTAGACATCTTTCTTTTTCTCTCTATGGTACTTGGTATGTGTGGTTTGAATATATTTGCAGGACATGGGCTGTATATAGTAAATGAGCGTCTCATTGTCCTTCTATCTATCTGTTGTCGATGCGTGTCCATCTGTCTGGCTCCGTCTAATCGTGACTTTGATGAGAGAGGGAGAGGGAGGGAGGGAGGGAGGGAGGGAGGGAGGGAGGGAGGGAGAGAGAGGGAGGGAGAGAGGGAGGGAGAGAGGGAGAGAGGGAGGGAGAGAGGGAGAGGGAGAGAGAGAGAGAGAGAGAGAGAGAGAGAGAGACCATATCTGCCACATCTGAATCCCAATGTTTTCATCGTAGAAGGGCCTCGCAAACCACTACCCTCTCGCCAACCAATTTAGTGTAGTTTTCTCTTCTTCTTTTTTATACCCATCCTTTTTTTCTCCTCCTTTTCCCACCTCCCCTCTCAGAATCGCCTCCCCTATCTTCATTTGCAGGCAGCTGACAGCTTCTTTCACTTTTCTTTGTCAAATCTTTTCTCCCTCTTTTTTTCATCCATCCCTCTCCATCTGCTTTCGCTTTTGTTTGCTCGGGCCCTCTCTCATCCCAACTTGATAATGAGGAATGTGGTGTGACCCTGACCTCCATCGGCATGGATACGACCCCTGACCCTGCCATGTGACCCCCAGTCCCCATTTTGACAGCTTGATTAATTACCTAGTGTTATGATTTATGAGAAAGCAGTATGTAAAAATAATAGACAACAGGTGGTCTTCAAATGTTTTTATTTTTTTAAGAGGTTGGGGAGCCGGTTGTGGTGGTGTGATGGGGTGGGGGGATTTCTTTTACGACTGCCTTGAACGGTTAATTGCTTAAAACCTATTTTCGGGAATGTCCGGGGTTAATAGGAAAACTCTAAGCTAGTTTTATTTTGTTGTTACAAGGAAGACTCTTCCGCACATGTGTGTAGGCCTATGTGTATTCCCCTCTGTAGAGGATAAAGGGGATTCCAT
Source organism: Coregonus lavaretus (assembly GCF_964263955.1). NCBI lineage: Eukaryota > Metazoa > Chordata > Actinopteri > Salmoniformes > Salmonidae > Coregonus > Coregonus lavaretus. The sequence goes on from NW_028162098.1 coordinate 10,139, forward strand.
CATATTTGCGTAGCTCCATGTGTGTACTCTCAAGCATATACTAAGCCATGTGTTAAGACACTATGGAAAATGCTCTGTATTACACGCACACACACACACACACACACACACACACACACACACACACACACACACACAAACACAGTTCTTCAACACTTTGTTTCTGAGGTCACATCCTGAGAAAATTGCCCAAGTAAATGGCAGGACAGAGCTGCAGCCATGTCTGCTGTTAACACTTCAAACAGATGTTGAGACTGGCTGTGGCCACCTCACCTGACTCTTGTACCCATGGTGAGTTCTAGTGACGAGAAGGCAGGTTACCATGGTAAATATCATGTTCCATAAGGCTAGCATGACATGTGGCCTGGTACACACACTTACTACTAAAGAAAGCAAGTTACATTATGCTTTCCTACGGTTTTGTATGGTCGCACGCACACAGCACACACACAACAAAACACACACACACACATAATCAACAATCCCAGCAGGACCACCAGCTTGCCCCTGGCCCTCCCTTTCTGGCCACAATAACAGGGCAGAGGTCAAGGGATTCCACTTTAACCCCTAACCCCTAAAGGTCGCCCAGGGCCTGTGGTGTTCACTAAGATGAATACCCGGTCCTGGGCACTGGGATCTCATTATTCATCCCAGACAGCCCCAGATTACAGCCTGGACATCACAGCTCCAGAGCCAATGACGCCTCCCCAAGCCCAAGCCCAAGCCCAAGCCCCAAGCCCTAGCCCCAAGCCCTATAGCTGCTGAGTGACCAGTTGTAGGCCTAGGGATCAGGCATCACGTGGCCACAGTGGTTTGGCTTACAGTAGGTACGTTTGAGTTACTGTTATGTGTGGTTATGGAGGTAAGTAAATTGTGACTTTTAACTTGAGCTGTTTACAGTATCTCATTGCTGGGAAAAAAAAGAAGAAGAAAAAAATAGATATATATTTAACAGAGGGGAGTTGTGGACATTGTGCATGCAATCTCTCCCCATACAGTCTTGCACACGCACACCTGTCATACAAATATGTATACAAAACACAGGTATGTACAGTATATAAGGCCTAGGTTTGCTATGGGGATGTATTTGTGTGATGTAGTGATTATACAAGCCCTTCACTGGCCCTGGTCTGTTGATTCTCTACCTACTGTATGCCCCCCCCCCCCCCAAATACTGGCCTCCAGCAAGCTCCAGGACCATTCTCCGGGGGCCCAGCGCCGGGCCGAGCCACCTTCTGCCTCCCCCCTCTCCCCCTGCATCTCCCCCGGCCGTCTCCCCCACTCGGGTGCAAGGCTCTGATTTATACATTAAATAGTTGGACCGGAAGATAGGGAGGCACCGATCATTCCATGATCTATATCTCCCCTCATTAAAAATGGATGTGTATGCTGAAGGGGAGACAATAGAATATATAAATCACAATGCTAACGGCGTAAGAATGGAGAATGGGGATTTGTATTTATTTCCAGCTAGCCCTACCTCAGTGTGTCTTTGTCCCTGTTGTATGGCCTCAGAGCTGTGTGGACCACAATCTATTGTACAGACACTTACTGTAGGTGACTGATTCGATACCCAAGGATGCAATACTATTATAGTGCAAGACGAGGTAGGTTGTCCATGTATTTGAGGGGTAATCATGTTTCTAGATGATCTATTAAACTAATGTTCAGGTTTATGTTCCATGTGATCCTCTGTTTAATCTCTAGTAACGTTGGGTCAACGTTGATCATGTGATCACCACATGGTGAAAACTATAGCAGACTGGTTAATGTAACCACAGAAACACAGGAGTGTGTGTGTGTGTGTGTGTGTGCGTGCATGCGTGTTCACTGTGACTTCACCGTGAACGCTTGACACGTTGCCCTCCTGTATTTATTTATTTTTGACAAATGACTTCTGTAACATTTACTTGCACAATCGATAGCTCTGACAAATTCCACCTGACCGGTGATTAATGCTCCATCCAACTCCCAACACCACCCCCCCCCCCCCCCCCCCCCCTCCTCCTCTGTGTGTTGTGCTGAGAGCAGATGAAGCAGTGTGTATGCTAGTGTATGCGTCACCATAGGATGGGCTCACCAAGTGTGTGTGTGTGTGTGTGTAACTTTGCAAGTCTACATCTGTCTGTGTGTGTAGTTTCATCAGACAAGAGGAATTCAGTATCAGCCTAATCTCTTAACACGTGTTGTAGAGTTAACACAACCGCAGTCCTTGTATGTTGAAACAAATGGATCTTACCATCGTGTCGTTCAATGGAGGCAAATCCATGTTATTGGTTGTGTTCCTCAAGCTCAAATATGCCTGTGACTTGCTATAGTTTGCCTTCACCCACAATACTATTTCCATCCCTTCATCCATTCTATTGGAAAGAGTGAATGAGAGTAAGAGAGGGTAGAGAGGGCCTCGGGGGATTTGGGCTATCTACTCTGGTGTCAACCAGCCTCTACAGTAGCTAAAAAAAATGAAAGCAAGCTAAATGTAGCAGAGTTACTGAGATGAAATCGTCCAGGAGACATATAAATAATTGAGATGTGAGGAAGCCTTTGCTTTGCGTCAAGTGTGTTGCTCATATCGCTGACGTGTGTGTGTGCGTCCGTGCGGAGGTGCTGAAAATAAACAGGTCCAGAAGAGAAGTAGAAAGAGAGACGTAAAGTCAGACATGAAAAGATTCTGAGGCACAGGGGGATATGAACCACTCCTATTCTCCTCACTTCCTCCCCAACAACGCTCCACTTTCAACTCCTGTATAAATATTCAGTTGAGCCTGTAAACAATATCTAATTGAGCACACATCCATGCCAAGGTTAAACTTCCTTGTTTTTCACTCTGAACAGAACTTGACTTGTTATATAAGGTTACTGTGGATTAGGACATGGCCTAATTATGCTAATGTTGATCATTATTATAAACACAGTGAGGATCACAGAGACTAGTTCAGGTTGTTGTTAAAAGCATCATTGAATTGACTGTCTCTGTACAGTAATAAATGATGTTGTTGTACGAATACACCTGCTGTTTATTAGACAATCAATTTGGTTTGTTTGTGGGTGCTTTTGTTGGTGTGAGTGAGTGAGTGAATCTATTTACTTGGCACAGTAGCATAGATAAATCTCCCCCGCCTTGGTCTCAGTTAGATATGCAGATGTCGGATCTTAATTTGACCTGTATAGTCACAGCAAAATAATCCGGCAGCAACTGGATTTGAATGTTTAGTCCTTAATGATGCTTGCTCGGTGGTTAGGCTATTAGCTGGTCAAATGAAAAGTGGAATACTGTTAATGTAACCATGTGTTAGTGTGGGTTTTCAGTGAATTTATGTAAATCACAGAGCTCACCTGCATTTCCTGCGGCGCAGGAAAATCCTCAGCAAGAAAAGATTGATCAAATTATGATCCTACATCTGTATATGTATAGAAGGGCTGGTGGTGGGGTGTGTGAGAGAGGGGTTGGGGGTATAGAAGGGCTGGTGGTGGGGTGTGTGTGATAGGGGTTGGGGGTATAGAAGGGCTGGTGGTGGGGTGTGTGTGAGAGGGGTTGGGGGTATAGAAGGGCTGGTGGTGGGGTGTGTGTGAGAGGGGTTGGGGGTATGTGTGTGTGTGTGAGAGAGGGTTTGGGGGGCGGTACAGTGTCTTAATCTGACAGTGCTTTGCGAGCTGTGTGGTTTCTTGGAGAGACGAGGAGAGAGGGAGAGGGGGATAATGGGCCCCTGGCTGCTGAAAAAGCCCACGTGGAGCCGGAGACAGACAAGGTCACCCGGGTGACATGTCTGTCTCCGGCTCAACGTGGGCCTTTTTCAGCAGCCCAGAGGGCCCATTTCATATAACTGTATTTCCATTCCTGCATGCTCCACCACCAGGGCCTCCCATGCTTCTCTACGGGCTCTAGAGAAAATCTGTGTCTCGCTCGCTCTCTCCCTCCCTCTCTCGCTCTCTCTCGCTATATAGCCTCCCATGCTTTCTGCTGTATCTCAAGTATTAGCGTAATGCTTTATTAATGTTTCATCTCAATAGAATACATTCTGGAAGGTAGCAGCGAATGTGTGTTCATGAATTGAGACCCGAGTGTCTAGATGTGGCTTTGTTTTCCAAGTTGGTATTTTCTCTGTCTGCCTTGGTGCCTCCTATCCCCAGTGTAGCCTCCAGACATGTTGCCGCCTTGTCTCCCTCCATCGCCTTCTGATTGGTTGATCAATGGCGAGCGCGCCTTTGCACTCTGCCTGTCAAGTCGCGACAACCAATCACGGAGGGCTATCACAGAAACAAGGAAGTGTAGCCGAGGGTGTCGATAAAGGGAGTGTCAGCTGCCGTGATACTAACAGAAGATCAACCCCCCAATAGGGATTAGACAGAGCGTTGCCAGCCATAGCTGATAATGTAGCGAGCAGACTATTTCATTCAAACACAGATCCCCTCTTACATAGTATACAATGCCATAGTATGCACATTTATATACACATCTTCCTAAAGCACACACACACACGCAAACATCCCCTCTCCTACCCACATGCCCCGTGACCACTATCAGCCCTGCTTTGTACCTGTCAAGTGCCTGGCCTTTTTGCTGTGCCCAAAGCCGTGCTTGCTACATGAGAGCTCACACATCAAAGACACTACACACACACACACACAGATGAAACGTGCCTGGTTCGGCACATTTCATTTCATTCCAGCCCAACTGTAAACATGGAGCTAGCGTCGTCTTAAAGGTATTTTAGTCATTTAGCAGACGCTCTTATCCAGAGCGGCTTACAGTTAGTGAGTGCTACATGTTTCATACTGGCCCCCCATGGGAAACGAACCCACAACCCTGGCGTTGCAAGCGCCATGCTCTACCAACTGAGCTACTAACTTAGCCTATTTTCTGTTACCCTCCTTTGAACCATGCCACTGAAAGGCAGACAATGGTTCATTACCGTTCTACTGTCTCACAGCGAAATATGACCACAGTCTGACCGCATAGCTTTATCGAAGCGTGTTGGGTCCAATAAACAGCCAGAGCGTTAGAAATGACCCATCGATATTTCTCATTGACGCGCAGCATTTGCGTTTATCCTTTGTCTATATGTATCTGCACTTTCTTTGCGAACTGATTAGATCCATTGATAGTGTTGAATAGGATGTATAATAAGATCTGTGATGTCAGGCTGATACTCAGAGCGCGTTAGTGACACGCTGGGAGATGAATGAGGGCAGAGACTGATGGCAGAGCAGGGCTTCCTGAGCGGCGACCATTGTTGTGCTATCTGAGGGGAGTCGGCTGGTCTACGACAGGCCCGACAAAGGAGCGCTAAAGAGAGTCCGGAGCGGGGTGACGGGGGTGCGTCCCCCTCGGAGGGGCCGGGGTGACCCCTCTGACCGCTGCCCTCTGGGCCAGGGCTCTGTGTGACGGTGGCACAGGGCACTCAGGGGCATGGGAAGGGTGTGTGTGTGTGTGTGTGTGTGTGTGAAGCTTATCCTGCAAAGCACTGCATAAAGAAACACTGACCCAACGTCAGTGTCCACACGAAGCTAGAGCGTGAGATTATTTTCAACACTGACAGCAAATCGAGACAATCAAGACCAATCTTGCTTTCTGCAGCGCTATGGTAATAATTATATAATACATCATTAGAAATCATAATTATAATTTCTTATTAAATACAAGTATATCTATCATTCCCCTCTACGTAGCGATAGCACCACCTTTAATAAAAAAAATACCTCAAACTTACTGTTGGCGTTCACTTGAAATATATTCGAAACACCAGAATACATTTATGATTTAATAAATAAACTCTTCAGTTTAGCCTCTTAACTCTCTTTTTCCCTCAGTGTAAAATGATGTTGCTGTTGGACAGAACAGGACAGCAGGCTGAGAGCGAGGAATGGACACAGAGACCAGTTTTGCCTGACACTGCCGAGACCTTTCTCTGTTGGCGTAAATGATGGTTTCCGACTTGGGCGGTGAACCCGGGGCCCTACTGCACACATCTGTGATGCAGGGGGATGCTGGGGACACAGGTCCCTCTCACAGTAATGCTTCAGGGTGACTGGGCAGCAGTAAGGGTTAGCCACAATTAGCCCAGGCAGGGCTAGGGCACACAGGGCTAGCATTAGCTCAGTAGGCCTCGTGTTGTTAACCCGTTAACGCTTTGCCCTTTGTGCTGCGTGGATCTTAGGCACAGGGATGGATGGATGGGCTGAACACTTGTGTTTCTATGAAGGGACTATCACTTTATCCATCTCTCTCTTCCCCAATCCATTTTTGTCTTTTCTGTCTCTGTCTCTGTCTCTGTCTCTGTCTCTGTCTCTGTCCTCTCTCTCTCTCTCTCTCTCTCTCTCTCTCTCTCTCTCTCTCTCTCTCTCTCTCTCTCTCTCTCTCTCTCTCTCTCTCTCTCTCTCTCTCTCTCTCCTCTCTCTCTCTCTCTCTCTCTCTCTCTCTCTCTCTCTCTCTCTCTCTCTCTCTCTCTCTCTCTCTCTCTCTCTCTCTCTCTCTCTCTCTCTCTCTCTCTCTCTCTCTCTCTCTCTCTCTCTCTCTCTCTCCTCTCTCTCTCTCTCTCTCTCTCTCTCTCTCTCTCTCTCTCTCTCTCTCTCTCTCATTCCTCGTCTCTGATTTAGAAGAAGACAGACAGTGTTGCCAGTCAGTTTTCCAGCCTGCCACCAGTGGGCAGTGGCACAAAGCTGGAGCGGATCTCCTCTCCTCTCCCATCTTCTTCTCCTCTTCTCTCCGGTCGTAAGGTCCATGTGAACTCGTCCATGGTGGCTGTGCCAACAAAGACAGCCCCGGGCCTGTGCTGAACTGAGCTAAGCCTCTTTAATAGAACCTGACCCATTCTTTTACCACTCCCTCCCTCCCACTGCAGATAGCTAGTATGCCCAAAAGAGGAGAAAGAAAGACGTCTCCCTCCCTCCCTCCCAGCTCCGCTCCCAGCCCAGGTGGTGCTGTCGTGCGGGGCCCTATGCGCAGCACTAACACACAGGAAGAAAATGAACTTACGTCAGAGCCAACAGCCAGAGCAACTCCTCTAGCTAAAGAATCCTACCCACTCCCTAATAAAAGGCTTCTTCCTAATAGAGTTGAGAATGCCGTCAGTGTGTGGTTCGATGATTTATATCAATGTATGTTATATTGTGTAGACTAATGGATTTTATAGGGCTGTCAGTATTTTGTTTGATTTAAAAATATATATATATTTTGATACTGTTTGACTTGTTTTAATGGACAGCTGTGAGTGATGTAACTTTGATGTTGTTCCTGTACTTAGTTTGGTAATAACCATGTTATTTTTATAGAAGAAAAATGTATTTAATCACATTTGTTTAATTTGGCAACTTCTCTTTTGGTCTTAATATTGTGATTCAATTAATTATTACTTCATATTCTATTTTACAGCTTCTTTAAAAGTCTCTGCTGATTTAAAAACAGAATTATTTATTTAATTGAATATATTTAAACTCAAAATATTTGTCTAGCAATTAAGGTGTAAGTGTCAGTGTCAGAGATTTTGCTAAATAGTTATGACCTAAAACACAAAAATAGATCCTAATAAAGTAAGCCCTTAATTAATACTTATATAAAATAATTATATAATTGTTTGTGAAAGTACTACCACTGCTGCAATTTCTTCAGATTTGTCTAATTTGTTTGAGACTGTCTGAAAGTTTGATTCTAATAATCCTAAAGGGAGAGGAGGGGGCTCTGGCTAAAGCTGTCGGTCGGAGAGGTTTTAAGAATAAGAAGAATGTTATGGACGTGTGAGCATGTCATTTTGCTGTTGTCAACACACACCAGGTGCTAATGTGTGGGGCAGGTTTGACATCGACGGGCGGAACAGGGACACACACACACATACAAATTGTGTTAACACTTATTAAAACGGAGGAGACATGCTGCAGTGTGTAGACAGTGTGTGATGGCGATTCTGGGAGGAATCAGAGCGACATTTCCTCACCTACTCCTACACTTGTCTTCAAAAAAACATTTCTGTCAGTTCAGATCTGCCAATTTTTTGTGTGTGTGTTTAGTGCGTGTGTTCGGTGTGTGTGTGTACAGAGGTTGAGTGTGTGTGTGTGTGTGAAGTGCAGCCAAAATGTAAAAGGAATCCCTCCGTTTCCTGCTTTAGTTTCAGAGTGCTTGGGATAATAAATACACTTAATTAAAAATGTCTTCAGAGTTGAAGCCACTAAGGCCTTGTGAAAACTTCCCCTGACCATAATAGTTTCTGCCTGTTTCAATTCCTAATAACTTACAGCAAATTTTTTTAACTTTTAAGATTTTTTTACTACCTTATGTTAATTTTACAGCATATTGCCATTTTAAGAGTTAGAATTTGTTTGTTCATTTTGTGTTTTGTTTCTGTTAATAATTGTATGCCCCTTGTTATCCTCACAAAACATGGATTGCAGTTACACACACACATACACGTGCGCGTGCATGGACGCACACACACACTGATCACACGCATGTATACGACAGCCCCTAACTCTTGAGTGACGGAGGGATCGATTCGTTTTGATAGTAAGTGACACCTGGCCTTTGGACTCACTAAATGCTATTCACTGGCTGAGACCCCTGTCACTGACTTCTAATCCTGCATCCAATAGTTCTGCTGTTCTAAACTGCTACCATGCCATGGCCCCTCTGACTGTCTCTGCCCCACCACCCTGGCACAGCTGCCACTCACTATTGGCCATACAATAACTGGAAATCAGCTGCAATCGCCTAAAACACACACACACACACACACACACACACACACACACAGCCAGAGACACACACACACACACACACAGCCAGAGACACACAGCCAGAGACACGCAGCCAGAGACACAGACATGAGTCTGAGGCGGAATGCGTGGACTCTGACTAACATTTGTGTGTGTTGTCTTCCAGGAAGGCTACAGTGTGATGGTGCTCAACCCCAATGAGAACCACCTGGAGGTGGAGAGGCCGGCCAAGCCCGCGCCCCTGCCCTCCCCCGAGGCCTCGGACGAACCCGCCGAGAAGAGAGAGCGCAAGGACGACCGGGAGGGCAAGAAGAAGAGGGACTTCTACGAGAAGTACCGCAACCCGCAGAGGGAGAGCGAGACGGAACAGATCCCCATACGGGTGAGCGAGGGAGGGAGGGGTGGTGGAGGAGGGGGATAAGAATGTGATAGACGGCGATCTAAAAGAAGGGATGGGGAGGTGGATGGGGAGAGTTTGGGATCGAGGGAGGAAGAGAAAGGTGGAGAAAGGAGAGGGTTACAGAGGGAGGGAGGGAGGGTGAAGAGGGCGAGAGAGGGAAAGAGAGGCTCTCTTGTGTGGTCAGGCTGTGTGGAGTGTTAACCACATGGCGCTCTCTCTCTTTCTCGCTCGCTCGCTCGTCAGATCAGCTCTGTCTCCTCAAACTGTTGACCGCTGGGATTATTATCTCCCAAACACGTACACCATATATACACCACACACACACTAGCACATCACACACACTTCGCCCACCTTCCCATACACTCTCGTTCCTCGTCTCTGATTGATAATGGAATATTTCAGTGATCCAAACAAATTTTTCCACTGTTATGAGAAATGGAAACAAAGTTGCCTCAATTCAGGCCTTCCGTCACACCTAACATAACCGGATTAAGGTCACGTCATCTTCAAGGCTTTGACCTGTTGTCCATCCACACAGACTTGGTTTCTCGTAATGCAGTAGAGTGAAGTAGAGAGTTTGTAGGGTGGTGTGTAGAAGGCCAGTTGTGAGTTTTAACGTGACGAGAATGTAAGAGGATACGATCCTCTTTGTCTCATCTCGGTTGATGGCTGTAGCATCACACCAGTGTATGTTTGTGTGCATACGTATCCATCCATTTGTATTTGTGCTGTGTGTGGTGTGTGAGAGATGTCAGTCGGTCGTCTCTGACAGGCCTCGTGGTCTCAGTGGGACTGACGGCTGAGCTGTCAACAGTGCCTCTTTTCTCTCTGCCTTGCTCTTCTGATAGTACCTCTACCCACACTCTAATATGGGCTTATTAGCAGTAGCGCATTAGCTTACTCTGTTATATCGCCAAAAGCGTCTGCTAAATGACATATACAGTTGAAGTCGGAAGTTTACATACACTTAGGTTGGAGTCATTAAAACTCGTTTTTCAACCACTCCACAAATTTATTTGTTAACAAACTATAGTTTTGGCAAGTCGGTTAGGACATCTACTTTGTGCATGACACAAGTAATTTTTCCAACAATTGTTTATAGACAGATTATTTCACTTATAATTCACTATATCACAATTCCAGTGGGTCAGAAGTTTACATACACTAAGTTGACTGTGCCTTTAAACAGCTTGGACATTTTCAGAAAATGATGTCATGGCTTTAGAAGCTTCTGATAGGCTAATTGACATCATTTGAGACCTCAGAAAAAAAATTGTTAGACCTCCACAAGTCTGGTTCATCCTTGGGAGCAATTTCCAAACGCCTGAAGGTACCGCATTCATCTGTACAAACAATAGTACGCAAGTATAAACACCATGGGACCACACAGCTGTCATACCGCTCAGGAAGGAGACGCGTTCTGTCTCCTAGAGATGAACGTACTTTGGTGCGTAAAGTGCAAATCAATCCCAGAACAACAGCAAAAGGACCTTGTGAAAATGTACAAATGTATCTATATCCACAGTAAAACGAGTCCTATATCGACAAAACCTGAAAGGCAGCTCAGCAAGGAAGAAGCCACTGCTCCAAAACCACCATAAAAAAGCCAGACTACGGTTTGCAACTGCACATGGGGTCAAAGATCATACTTTTTGGAGAAATGTCCTCTGGTCTGATGAAACAAAAATATAACTGTTTGGCCATAATGACCATCATTATGTTTGCAGGAAAAAGGGGGTCACTTGCAAGCTGAAGAACGCCATCCCAACCGTGAAGCATGGGGGTGGCAGCATCATGCTGTGGGGGTGCTTTGCTGCAGGAGTGACTTGTGCACTTCACAAAATAGATTGCATCATGAGGAAGGAAAATGATGTGGATATATTGAAGCAACATCTCAAGACATCAGTCAGGAAGTTAAATCTTGGTTGCAAATGGGTCTTCCAAATGGACAATGACCCCAAGCATACTTCCAAAGTTGTGGCAAAATGGCTTAAGGACAACAAAGTCAAGGTATTGGAGTGGCCATCACAAAGCCCTGACCTCAATCCTATAGACATTGTTTGGGCAGAACTGAAAAAGCGTGTGCGAGCAAGGAGGCCTACAAACCTGACTCAGTTACACCAGCCCTGTCAGGAGGAATGGGCCAAAATTCACCCAACTTATTGTGGGAAGCTTGTGGAAGGCTACCCGAAACGTTTGACAAAGTTAAACAATTTAAAGGCAATGCTACCAAATACTAATTGAGTGTATGTAAACTTCTGACCCACTGGGAATGTGATGAAAGAAATCAAGCTGAAATAAATAATTCTCTCTACTATTATTCTGACATTTCACATTCTTAAAATAAAGTGGTGATCCTAACTGACCTAAGACAGGGACTTTTTACTAGCATTAAATGTCAGGAATTGTGAAAAACTGAGTTTAAATGTATTTGGCTAAGTTGTATGTAAACTTCCGACTTCAACTGTATATTATTATATAATCGCCTTAAAGATGGCTTCAATTCCCCCATCATCACTATTTAGCTCACTCTTACATTAGACATGTTTTTTATTAATCATCTTTTTTTGTAGTAAACATACAGAAGTAATCTTTGTGTTCATTGAAATACAACTAAAACAACAATTCTTGAATGTGTTTATTCGAATGTGGCACCTTATTGCACAGGTTGCTTACACATTTGCACGTTGTTAGATACTAGGATTGAATATTTATAAATATATTTTACAAATGTTCCATCCCGAGAATAAATCACTTTTTTCCTGGGTGACCCGGTATTTCTCGCCAAAACCAGAAGTGTCATTCAAAAGCATTATAAAGCATATATACTGAACTATAATATAAATGCAACATATAAAGTGTTGTTCCCATGTTTAATGAGCTGAAATAAAAGATCCCAGAAATGTCCCATATGCACAAAAAGCTTATTTCTCTCAAATGTTGTACTCAAATTTGTTTACATCCCTGTTAGTGAGCATTTTTCCTTTGCCAAATTAATCCAACCACCTGACAGGTGTGGCATATCAAGAAGCTGATTAAACCACATGATCATTACACAGGTGCACCTTGTGCTGGGAACAATAAAAGGACACTCTAAAATGTGCAGCTTTGTCACACAACACAATGACACAGATGTCTCAAGTTTTGAGGGAGCTTGCAATTGGCATGCTGACTGCAGGAATGTCCACCAGAGCTATTGCCATATAATTTAATGTTAATTTCTCTAACATAAGCTGCCTCCAACGTCGTTTTAGAGTATTTGGCAGTACGTCCAACCGGCCTCACAACCGCAGACCATGTGTAACCACGTCAGCCAAGTACATCCACATCCGGCTTCTTCACCTGCGGGATCGTCTGACACCAGCCACCCGGACAGCTGATGAAATTGATGAATATTCTAGTCTAGCTTTTCTTGCATGGGACTCCAAGAGCTAAGGAGCATTTTTTAAGGAGAGGCCAGCGGAGCACAAGTGCATGGGTATTGCGCAAGGGACAGAGGCTATAGGTTAAAAGTTTATTATATAACCCATCATTAATTAGCTCAATATCAGGCTAATACTGCATTTAATGTATTACCATAAAGCGGTAGCCTATGACGTCTATATATAGGGCAATATATCAATCTAGAACAGGATTATCTATTTTGCATGCAATTTTAATGGAATTGATGGAGAGAGACCAAGACTGTGAGAGAGTGCTCACGCGTGCACTGCTTTAAAGCAACAGTGTGATACACTGTTTTAAAACTCTGCAGGTGCAAAAAAAAATAACATCTTTACAATAAAGCCAGATGGAGATGGGTAAATTAGACGCGCTTTTGGTCTTTATATTACTATAGCATAGACTATGCTGGCAGCAAATGTAGGCCTACCTGTCACAAGAAAAAATGTTATCATGATGAGATGATAGGTCTACATGCATTGTGAACTGCGCACCATACTGAGAGGGTCTGTCCCCACCCTGAGCGTTGATGAGTCATCATGCCATAGAGAAGCCATATTTAGACGCATATAATTTAACAGTTCCATTTCACGCCATGCTGTGCATATAAATAATGTATTATATAATTTACTGGTTTATCGCAGTTATTTATCCGTAACCGGGTTCCCGCCATTCAACCCTAGTATGCACAAACACATGCACAGATACGAGCACGCACACACACACACACACAACACATACATTATAACACAAGGGTCAAGGCTCTTAAGTGTCATCTCTGATATTGACCTCTGGACGTTTGTTTGTGTGTGAGGGTGTATTTGTATTAATTAGGGATCCCCGTTAGCTGCCAAGGCAGCAGCTACTCTTCCTCGGGTCCAAAAACATTAAGGCACTTACATCACACAAAAACATTTTTTTTTTAAAAGTACATCATATAACATTATTTCACCACTATATATCTACAATACAAAAATTATAATATCACCATATAGCAATATTACAATGTACGTGTGCGTAAAGTGTGTGTGCTAGATTGTGTATGCGTGTGTCTCGTCACAGTCCGATTTGTTCCATAAGGTGTAGTTGTATCCTTTTTAAAAATCAGATTTGACCTACTTGATGTGGAATAGAGTTCAATGTAGTCATGGCTCTGTGTAGTACTGTGCGTTTCCCGGAGTCTGTTCTGGACTTGAGGACTATGAAGAGACCCATTGTGGCATGTCTTGTGGGGTATGCATGGGTGTTTGAGCTGTGTGCTAGTAGTTTAAACAGACAGCTCGGTGCATTCAACATGTCACTTCTCACAAATACAAGTAGTGATGAAGTCAATCTCTCCTCTACTTTGAGCCAGGCGAGATTGACATGCATGTCATTGATGTTATCTCTCCATGTACATTTAAAGGCCATCCTTGCTGCTCTCTTCTGGGACAACAGTTTTTACCTATGTCCCTCTTTGTGGCACTTGACCATATGACTGGGCAGTAGTCCAGGTGGGACAAAACTAGGGGCTGTAGGACTTGTTTTGTTGATAGCAATGTCAAGAAAGCAGAGAAGCACTTTATTACGGACAGACCTCTCCCCATCTTAGCTACCGTTGCATCAATCGCAGTTGTAAATGAGAACTTGTTCTCAACTGGTTTACCTGGTTAAATAAAGGTGAAATGAAAATAAATAAAAAAATTAAAAAAATATGTTTGGACCATGACAGTTTACAATCCAGGGTTACACCAAGCAGTTTAGTCTCCTCAACTTCCTCAATTTCCACATTATTCATTGCAAAATTTAGTTGAGGTTTAGGATTTAGGCAATTGTTTGTCCCAAATACAATGCTTTTCGTTTTTGAAATATTTAGTACTAGCTAATTACTTGCCACCCATTCTAAAACTGACTGCAGCTCTTTAAGTGTTGCAGTGATTTCACTTGCTTTGGTAGTTGACGTGTATAATGTTGAGTCATCAGCATACATAGACACACAGGCCTTACTCAGTGCCAGTGGCAGGTCATTACCTGGATTATGTTGGAGAGGCTTCCATTAAAGAACACCCTCTTTTGTTCTGTTAGACAGTTAACTCTCGACTCACGATTTAGCAGGGGATGTAAAGCCATAACACACAGGTATTTCCAGAAGCAGATTATGATCGATAATGTCAAAAGCTGCACTGAAGTCTGACAAAACAGCTCCCACAAGCTTCTTAATTTCAGTTTCTTTCAACCAAACATCAGTAATTTGTGTACGTGCAATACATGTTGAGTGCCCTTCCCTATAAGCATGCTGAAAGTCAGTTAATTTGTTTACTGTGAAATAGCATTGTATCTGGTCAAATGCAATTATTTCCAAAAGTTTACTAAGGGTTGGTAGCAGGCTGTGTGTGGGTTATAGAGATAGAGAGGTCAGACGTAGTGAGGAGCAGAGAGATAGAGCTGTGTGAGCATATCATCAGAGAAGAGATGAAGGGGAAGAGCCCATATTAATATCTTAATAAATATTTCAACTGGAATAACTCCCAATTCACATAATGAGGAGACTCTCTCTCTCTTTCTCTCTCTCTCTCTCTCTCTCTCTCTCTCTCTCTCTCTCTCTCTCTCTCTCTCTCTCTCGCTCTCGCTCTCACTCTCACTCTGTCGCCCTCTCTCTCTCTCGCTTTCGCTCTCACTCTGTCGCCCTCTCTCTCTCTCGCTCACTCTGTCGCCCTCTCTCTCTCTCGCTCACTCTGTCGCCCTCTCTCCCTCTGCAGGAGGCCATGCAATATTTCTCACACTTTGGCATTAGCCTGTAGTTGGGTCGTTCCACCAATTCGGTACTTTTGAGATGTGTAACTTGGTGACAAAAACATTTGATTTCACCTCATTTTAACATTCTGTCATAAAGAGCACATTGTAATAACAAATACGTTTTCCCATCTCAAGAGGTTTTAAATTAAATTAAGAGCCTATGAAGTGCCAAATAAAGTAACATGGTTGATGATTCCGTCTTAAATCTGCCATAAATCCCCTTTTGACAGGGGAAATGGAAGCATGTTGTGTGCAACAGGGAGGGTCAATTGAATGCAAGCCGGTCTATCTTTGGGTAACAGGGTTGACGTGTTATGCTCGACCCACTCAGTTTTCCACCACAAAACACCAGAAAATAGCCAAAATGAATCACTAATCACATGAAATACACAATAGTTTTCAGAAATGACTTTGTCAAAGCAACAAAATAACTAGGGCTTTACAATGATAGTGAAAAATTTAAAACATTTCGGGGTTAATCTTCCTGGAAGAAGAGGGGGGGGGGGGGGGTCTTCCTGGGGCATACATACGGTACATCTAAATTATAAAAAAATATACAGTGGGGAGAACAAGTATTTGATACACTGCCGATTTTGCAGGTTTTCCTACTTACAAAGCATGTAGAGGTCTGTAATTTTTTGTCATAGGTACACTTCAACTGTGAGAGACGGAATCTAGAACAAAAATCCTGAAAATCACACAGTATGATTTTTAAGTAATTAATTTGCATTTTATTGCATGCCATCAGTATTTGATACATCAGAAAAGCAGAACTTAATATTTGGTACAGAAACCTTTGTTTGCAATTACAGAGATCATACGTTTCCTGTAGGTCTTGACCAGGTTTGCACACACTGCAGCAGGGATTTTGGCCCACTCCTCCATACAGACCTTCTCCAGATCCTTCAGGTTTCGGGGCTGTCGCTGGGCAATACAGACTTTCAGCTCCCTCCAAAGATTTTCTATTGGGTTCAGGTCTGGAGACTGGCTAGGCTTCTCCAGGACCATGAGATGCTTCTTACGGAGCCACTCCTTAGTTGCCCTGGCTGTGTGTTTCGGGTCGTTGTCATGCTGGAAGACCCAGCCACGACCCAGCCACGACCCATCTTCAATGCTCTTACTGAGGGAAGGAGGTTGTTGGCCAAGATCTTGCGATACATGGCCCCATCCATCCTCCCCTCAATACGGTGCAGTCGTCCTGTCCCCTTTGCAGAAAAGCATCCCCAAAGAATGATGTTTCCACCTCCATGCTTCATGGTTGGGATGGTGTTCTTGGGGTTGTACTCATCCTTCTTCTTCCTCCAAACACGGTGAGTGGAGTTTAGACCAAAAAGCTCAATTTTTAGCTCATCAGACCACATGACCTTCTCCCATTCCTCCTCTGGATCATCCAGATGGTCATTGGCAAACTTCAGACGGGCCCTGACATGCGCTGGCTTGAGCAGGGGGACCTTGCGTGCGCTGCAGGATTTTAATCCATGACAGCGTAGTGTGTTACTAATGGTTTTCTTTGAGACTGTGGTCCCAGCTCTCTTCAGGTCATTGACCAGGTCCTGCCGTGTAGTTCTGGGCTGATCCCTCACCTTCCTCATGATCATTGATGCCCCACGAGGTGAGATCTTGCATGGAGCCCCAGACCGAGGCTGATTGACCGTCATCTTGAACTTCTTCCATTTTCTAATAATTGCGCCAACAGTTGTTGCCTTCTCACCAAGCTGCTTGCCTATTGTCCTGTAGCCCATCCCAGCCTTGTGCAGGTCTACAGTTTTATACCTGATGTCCTTACACAGCTCTCGGGTCTTGGCCATTGTGGAGAGGTTGGAGTCTGTTAAATTGAATGTGTGGACAGGTGTCTTTTATACAGGTAACGAGTTCAAACAGGTTCAGTTAATATAGGTAATGAGTGGAGAACAGGAGGGCTTCTTAAAGAAAAACTAACAGGTCTGTGAGAGCCAGTATTCTTACTGGTTGGTAGGTGATCAAATACTTATGTCATGCAAATTAATTACTTAAAAATCATACAATGTGATTTTCTGGATTTTTGTTTTAGATTCCGTCTCTCACAGTTGAAGTGTACCTATGATAAAAATTACAGACCTCTACATGCTTTGTAAGTAGGAAAACTTGCAAAATCGGCAGTGTATCAAATACTTGTTCTCCCCACTGTATATAGGGGAAACACTGTGGATGGGGGCAAACGCGCTGAAACAAGTGCAAACTGACAGCAGTGACTGGCTGTTTGCGTGTGTGTGCGCGTGTATGTGCGTATGTACGTGTACAGGTGTGGTTCCTGAGTTAATTAAGCAATTAACATCCCATCATGCTTAGGGTCATGTGTAAAAATGCCTAGTTACCCAATATTTTGGCTACCATGGCTAGAAGAAGAGATCTTGGTGACTTTGAGAGAAGGGTGTCAAAGGAGCATAGGGGGTTCAAAGGGTTTCTGTCTGTGTGTGTGTGTGTGTGTGTGTGTGTGTGTGTGTGTGTGTGTGTGTGTATCTCAGTCACCAGATCTCAATCCAATTGAATACTGATGGGAGATTCTGGAGCTGCGCCTGAGACAGTGTTTTCCACTACCATCAACAAAACACCAAATTATGGAATTTCTCATGGAAGAATGGTGTTGCCTCCCTCCAGTAGAGTTCCAGACACTTGTAGAATCTATGCCAAGGGACCTTGAAGCTGTTCTGGCTTGTGGTGGCCCAACGCCCTATTAAGACACTTTATGTTGGTGTTTGGTTTATTTGGGCAGTTACCTGTATGTCATGGTCATTTTGTCATGACATTGATGTAAACGACTTTAAACATGATTTTCTAAAATAATAATCATGGATAATACAAGGTCCTTGTGTGATTGGTTGATGTTTTAAGTATTCCAAGCACTCCTCTCTGATGATGTGTTCTCTTCTGATATACTTGGGGCTTGTTGCGGTTGAGTTGGATAGATGGGGGGATACCCCAGGATGAATCTTCTTTGGGGTCATGCAGCACAGTGACCTCTGACCTTTGAACTGTGACCTTAGAGTCAGCAGGATGTTAGTTTATTTGACCCACTCTCTCAATCGGCCCCACCCCTTCTCCCCAGGACTTAACTCTTCACTGCACCTCCTCTGTCACTCCCCTGCTTTGAAGTAAGCTGTCACACACACACACACACACACACAGATAGACACACACACAGATGTAGAGTAGTATGCAGCAAAATGGAAATGAGAATGTATAGGGTGATTGCTAGTAACTAATAAGATGGAGAGAAGTTAAGGTTCAGCACATAGTGACCATGAAGCCATCACCATATCCAGGAGGATAGCAGTACAGTAGACAGTAGTGTTAAACTCTCTGATTGACCTTACTCATTGTGTATTTATTCTTCATGTTATTATTTTTATATAATTTCTCTTTTTTTTCTCTCTGCATTGTTGGGATGGGCCCTTAAGTAAGCATTTCACTGTTAGTCTACACACCTGTTGTTTTTACGAAGCATGTGAAAAATACAATTTTATTTGATTTATGCTCGTTGGGATAACATCCCCCAAATATCTCCCTTAACACTAGAACCGCCGTAGGCCAACGGCTGCTGATGTTTGATTTTGTAAATAAAAAATGTCCTGCTCCTTCCCTACCCTTTCCTAAATGTTTGTATATTACACTGCTCTTTTGTCTGTCCACATTTTGAAATCACAAACAGAAAAGTATTTAGAGCCTTTTTAACTGTTTTTTTCACACCTATTCCCAACTTACCCCGCCAAGACAATGTGCTGTAGGACGTTGGTACCCAGCTAGGCGCTAATGCGTCTCTCTCCTCACTGAATTTATTTTATTTATTTTATTTTACCTTTATTTAACTAGGCAAGTCAGTTAAGAACAAATTCTTATTTACAATGACGGCCTACACCGGCCAAACCCGGACGACGCTGGGCCAATTGTGCGCCGCCCTATGGAATTAATGATGAATGGGTGATAATTGTGCACCTTACTTCACAATTGAATTTAAATTAGGCCTAAATTAATGATAATGAGGGTGAAGAGATTGATTTAATTTAGAAAGACAATAGTGTAATGATGAGTTTGTGGTATGCCTATTTATCAGCATTGGCACTCATGTTAATAATTTGACCGCGCGCCTTGCGGGTTGATACCATTCTGTTTTACGTTTTACTTTGTAAAACGAAGCTGTTACAGGACTGTTTTATTTACTGTAACTCTATTACTAATCAAATGTATTGTAAGGGAAACGAAAACATGCTATGTGTTGCAGTAGGCCTTTAGAATAATGAAAAACATATACTTGACTCTATCCAACTTGATGAGCGGGAAACAAGCGGTCAGTCAGCCTGCACAGCCGTCCCATGGAAACTACACCGAAACTAATTTCACACATACAGTGGGGGAAAAAAGTATTTAGTCAGCCACCAATTGTGCAAGTTCTCCCACTTAAAAAGATGAGAGGCCTGTAATTTTCATCATAGGTACACGTCAACTATGACAGCCAAATTGAGAAAAAGAAATCCAGAAAATCACATTGTAGGATTTTTTATGAATTTATTTGCAAATTATGGTGGAAAATAAGTATTTGGTCAATAACAAAAGTTTCTCAATACTTTGTTATATACCCTTTGTTGGCAATGACAACAAAGGGTATTTTCTGTAAGTCTTCACAAGGTTTTCACACACTGTTGCTGGTATTTTGGCCCATTCCTCCATGCAGATCTCCTCTAGAGCAGTGATGTTTTGGGGCTGTCGCTGGGCAACACGGACTTTCAACTCCCTCCAAAGATTTTCTATGGGGTTGAGATCTGGAGACTGGCTAGGCCACTCCAGGACCTTGAAATGCTTCTTACGAAGCCACTCCTTCGTTGCCCGGGCGGTGTGTTTGGGATCATTGTCATGCTGAAAGACCCAGCCACGTTTCATCTTCAATGCTCTTGCTGATGGAAGGAGGTTTTCACTCAAAATCTCACGATACATGGCCCCATTCATTCTTTCCTTTACACGGATCAGTCGTCCTGGTCCCTTTGCAGAAAAACAGCCCCAAAGCATGATGTTTCCACCCCCATGCTTCACAGTAGGTATGGTGTTCTTTGGATGCAACTCAGCATTCTTTGTCCTCCAAACACGACGAGTTGAGTTTTTACCAAAAAGTTCTATTTTGGTTTCATCTGACCATATGACATTCTCCCAATCCTCTTCTGGATCATCCAAATGCACTCTAGCAAACTTCAGACGGGCCTGGACATGTACTGGCTTAAGCAGGGGGACACGTCTGGCACTGCAGGATTTGAGTCCCTGGCGGCGTAGTGTGTTACTGATGGTAGGCTTTGTTACTTTGGTCCCAGCTCTCTGCAGGTCATTCACTAGGTCCCCCCGTGTGGTTCTGGGATTTTTGCTCACCGTTCTTGTGATCATTTTGACCCCACGGGGTGAGATCTTGCGTGGAGCCCCAGATCGAGGGAGATTATCAGTGGTCTTGTATGTCTTCCATTTCCTAATAATTGCTCCCACAGTTGATTTCTTCAAACCAAGCTGCTTACCTATTGCAGATTCAGTCTTCCCAGCCTGGTGCAGGTCTACAATTTTGTTTCTGGTGTCCTTTGACAACTCTTTGGTCTTGGCCATAGTGGAGTTTGGAGTGTGACTGTTTGAGGTTGTGGACAGGTGTCTTTTATACTGATAACAAGTCCAAACAGGTGCCATTAATACAGGTAACGAGTGGAGGACAGAGGAGCCTCTTAAAGAAGAAGTTACAGGTCTGTGAGAGCCAGAAATCTTGCTTGTTTGTAGGTGACCAAATACTTATTTTCCACCATAATTTGCAAATAAATTCATTAAAAATCCTACAATGTGATTTTCTGGAAAAAAAATTCTCAATTTGTCTGTCATAGTTGATGTATACCTATGATGAAAATTACAGGCCTCTCTCATCTTTTTAAGTGGGAGAACTTGCACAATTGGTGGCTGACTAAATACTTTTTTCCCCCACTGTATATTTATCCACAAATATGTCTTCATGCAATTAATCCTTTACAATAGTGTATGCACTATTTATCAAGCGTTGGTGCTTATGTTTGTACGCCCTTCGGGTTGATATGCATCTGATGCATATGCTAAAGGAGACGCCCGGCAACGTTCTCTCGCGGGTACTTATATGCTGAAAGGCCAGGCGGTTCTAGTCTTAAGGAGATCCCCAGGGACTAAACTTTACTCTCTCTCTCTCTGTGGTTGTGTGTGAGTGTGTGAGTGTGTGAGTGTGAGTGTGTGAGTGTGTGTGTGTGTGTGTGTGTGTGTGTGTTTGTGTGTGTGTGTGTGTGTGTGCGGGTGCTTGCGGGTGCTTGCGGGTGGGTGGGTGGGTGTGTGTGTGTGCAGGGCTGTGATGATGTGGTGTTTTTCTTCTTCTCCCCTCTTAGTCAGGCTGGGTGGGGGATCAAATCAAGCCTCTTTAGCAGGGCTTTTTCATCTATTCTATTGGCATTGGTCTACCCCCTCTTCCCCCCTTCTAACCTCCACTGTGGAGCGGGACCACCTGCGCAAAGCCACACAGTCCCATACACACACACACACTGGGGCCCTACACACACACACACACACACGCATACACAGTGGGGTCCTACACACACATATACACACAGCCAGCCCCCAGATAGAGTTGAGTTGATTAATACGCTTCCTTACACACATTAATAAGCCCTTAACTGCTTTTAGGATTCTTACTTTTTAGCCCCTGGTTCATAGTGTGTAACCTCTCAACCTTGGCTAATCCCTCCTCTCGTAGAGATCACAGTCCATTGGCCCATGTTTAGTGATGTCGGCCGAATGACAGAGAGAAAGGGAGAGGATGGGGGGAGGGAGAGGGGTGGGGAGGAGGGAGAGGTGGAGGGAGAGGGAGGGAGATGAGTAAAAAAAAAAAGGGGGGGGGGTGCTCTTAGCACTTTGCCATATAGAAGTTTGGGAGTTCACTTTACTCAGAATTTTAGCACTAATCCAGTTACCTATTTTCTGTCAGCCAAGCGGAGGAATAGCAGGAACAAAACCCACATTCATGGCTTAAGAAGCTTCCAAAGATTTCACTCAAGGCTGACTGGCTCGGATTAGGCCAGCAGCTTCTGGAAAAAGAGCAAGGGGACAAAAAAACAGAGTGGAGCCTTTCTTTAAGCGCCACTTATTTTTGTAAATGACTGGAATACTTTTTTTCCTTCTCCGTCGTCTCGCTTTTTCTCGCATCTCGTATTGTTGCATTTTTTAAACGTTCATAGAGAGAGATGGAGAGAAAGAAAGAGAGGGAGAGAAAGAGAGGGAGAGGCCCTCATGTTTTTCTATTATTTTCTTTTCTTTCCCCCTATCCTTTATTCATCTCTCGAGTGCCATCTCTTCAAGTGTAAGATCCTTATGATTGCGAAGTGAAAGCTTTTGAGTCAAACATTTGAGTCCCACCTTTCTCTTTTAGCGTTTGCTGGGACAATAACTCTCCAGTAACAATGGCACTCCATTTCGGCAAGGTTTTCACATTTTGTATTTTCTGTATTTTCTGTATTTTATACAGTTATGTACTTACACACATCTGTCAAATTCCATATAGGCTACTGGAATCACACCACAGTACACATCATACATAACACACCGTTTTTGTATACTGTATTGTTTGGTTAGAAAAAGTGGATTGTTCCTTGTATTTACGCTACTGTGGAAAGCGTTGAGTATAGCATCACTGTTAGATGGCTTTCTCAATGGTTTCACTGAAGGTCATTGAAGAAAACAGAACGTGGTATGTTGGGAATTGCGTTGTGGGGTTACTTTTTGTTGCAGATGGTGTATGTGTGCCACAGGGGGCATAGTCAGGTTTTGCAGGCGTGAACAGTGTATGAGTGAGCACCATCCATTATTTAGGCCTGGTTTCTCCATGGTTTCCTCATGTTTCTCCAGTGGGATTCGTGTCCAGGGCCGTGTTTAGGAGATGTACTTTTTCCCAATGCCTGGCTGGTACATCATGCCCTGAGGATTCCTATATACTCACACACACTCACCGACCCGGCAGGCACCACAATCTCACTTGGATTTCTCACACACACATTGCTCACTCGCACACATACATTGCACGCATACACACAAACACACACACAGCGGATATGTATTCCAACTTGGTTCCATAGGCTAGCGCCCTGAAGCCACGCTCAGTGTCACCTTCGCCCCACCACCTCTCACCTTATTTGACCTTTGACCCCTGCTAGAGCCAGGATGTGATGCTCAGCATATCCAAGGACAGGGAGGGGCTCTGGGAGCAACTTCATTAGCCTCTCAACTGTGCACTTGGCCATAGGAAAGGTCAATGACCAGGCTCTGTGGCAATTCACCTGCAGCAGTGCTATGTATGTGTGTGTGCGTGTGTGTACAAGGGAGAGAGCCATGTACTGTAGCACCTCTTAGATCACTGCTCCCAATCTTCCAGTCAGGTCAACCATTAAACACATCCATCACTCTTCCCCTCGTCCCTCCCCCTCCACCGTAGCCCAACTGCAGCCTCTGGTCAAGCTCGAACAAACGCTGGCATGTCTGCCTACCCGCACTCCTTTACCTGATGTCAATTAATGGCTTCAAGTAATTTCGTCTGACAATCCCTGTTCCAGCGAGAGGCTATAGCGGAGATGTCACTGAGATGACCTTTGGAGAGTCAAGCAATGTGATCATGACAATAGCCAGATTTTTCTATTCTAAAGAACTTTCAGACAAACAAGGCAA
>NW_028162097.1:0-2000 GCF_964263955.1 Coregonus lavaretus
TGACCCCTAATGGCTGCTGACCCCTAATGGCTGCTGACCCCTAATGGCTACTGACCCCTAATGGTTGCTGACCCCTAATGGCTGCTGACCCCTAATGGCTGCTGGAAGGAGCTCCTATTGGAAAGATGCTGACCAAGGACAACGCGTTGGTAGTTTGCCCACGCTATCTCGAAGTCAACTAGGAGTGACGCAGTGGTCCCGCAACCTCCCGAGTGGCGCAGTGGTCTAAGGCACTGCATCGCAGTGCTAGCTGTGCCACTAGAGATCCTGGTTCGAATCCAGGCTCTGTCGTAGCCGGCCGCGACCGGGAGATCCATGGGGCGGCGCACAATTGGGTAGGGGAGGGAATGGCCGGCAGGGATGTAGCTCAGTTGGTAGAGCATGGCGTTTGCAACGCCAGGGTTGTGGGTTCGATTCCCTTGGGGGGCCAGTATGAAAAAAATAATGTATGCACTCACTAACTGTAAGTCGCTCTGGATAAGAGCGTCTGCTAAATGACTAAAATGTAAATGTAAATGAATGCCCCCCTCGCTAGAGCTAACTCAGTCTTCTTCTCTGTGAGCTTAGCTGCAACAGTTGGATCCAGATGCTTGTCCATCGCTCTGCTGCTTGCTTTCTTTTGGTCATCACCGCACTTCTATTATGATGAATATAGAATTTAATATAGTCTACCGCCGGATGTACAGTAAACAACAAAGGTGTTATTAGGGGTTCAGCTGCAAAGCTGGTGAAAGCCTATTGTATTTGTTCTGGTTCATTGTTATTATTATACTGGTTCTTCCAATTTGCTGAAAAAAAGCAAATTCCTGTGAGATAATAAGGCCTAGGAGGATGCAAACGTTTATGATGGTAAAGGGCCATGGGCCACACCCTCTCATACAATGCCATGCCAATTGGCCACATGGTGGCGCTATAACTATAATTGAAAATGCAAACTTGAAAGCTCACGCCCCTCACCTCGTTTGAGCTACAGTTCTGAAATTCGGTATATAGGTATATATGGCAAGGAAAAATTGGGCCTCAAGGAACCATAAAGTTCGCAATGATGGATTTTTCTCAATTTTGAATTTTTTTAAAACACTTTAAACACTACTCCTCTGGAACCGAATGACCGATCTGCACAAAACTTCATATGTGGCATCTTTGGACCAAGGTCTCACAAAGCAATATTTTCCAGGCTTGTACCAAAAACAACATGGCCCCTATTGACCAATTAACATTCACGTGGTCTTGCACATAAATCCCTATAAATCAGTCACAAATATTTGTATTGTAACAATACTTGGTACACATGTTGCAAACACTGTCAAGACTCAACATATTCAAGCACCTTCATATCGACCACACTGTGGCGCTATAACGGGCACATTGGTATATCTCTTGATCTGTTTGACTCAGACTGATGAAATTTGGCACACATGTTCAGGGATATGAGTCTAGATAGCCTGTAAAGTATGGTTAAGTTTGGCCACATTGTGGCGCTGTTGGACAGGAAAAAAACATTAATGCAAGCTCACTGCTTATAGCAGCCGTATTGTTTAGCTAGAGTCTTGGAAAATATGTGCATTCATATACCACATTTGGTGCCGATCAGTCCAGCGGTTCTGGAGAAGAAGACATTTAAAGTAGTCAACATAATTGAAAATGGTCCAAAATACATCTAAAGCATATTACCTGCATATTGCATGATCCATTTTATTTTGAGTTCTGATATTTGGCAAGTGTGGTAAACAGTACAGAAGTAATTCGTCCTAGGGCAATGTGTCAAATTGTTCCTGATGGTGGCACAGTGGTCCCATAGCTGAACCCCGTTATTGCTGCTTGCAGCTATATTTCCATGTGTTGCTGTTGTCCAGTGCTTGACTTGTACTGAAATAGGTGCTGGTACTCATTTTGGGTGCCTGTACTGTTTATATTTAGGTGCAAGAACTCCACAATACTTTTAGCCAATATTTTATAAGAAGTGCAGGATCTTACGCAGTAGAAAATGTGAGGTGCTG
>NW_028162096.1:7500-12500 GCF_964263955.1 Coregonus lavaretus
CCATCCGGTTGACACTATGAGAACCAGGGACCGACTCCTGGCTCCCGGAAGGCCGATTTTGATGCACTTTTCTCGGATTGGGTTGGTGGTCAGACACCCCCATATGGAAATCATCCGGTTGACACTATGAGAACCAGGGACCGACTCCTGGCTCCCGGAAGGCCGATTTTGATGCACTTTTCTCGGATTGGGTTGGTGGTCAGACACCCCCATATGGAAATCATCCGGTTGACACTATGAGAACCAGGGACCGACTCCTGGCTCCCGGAAGGCCGATTTTGATGCACTTTTCTCGGATTGGGTTGGTGGTCAGACACCCCCATATGGAAATCATCCGGTTGACACTATGAGAACCAGGGACCGACTCCTGGCTCCCGGAAGGCCGATTTTGATGCACTTTTCTCGGATTGGGTTGGTGGTCAGACACCCCTATATGGAAACCATCCGGTTGACACTATGAGAACCAGGGACCGACTCCTGGCTCCCGGAAGGCCGATTTTGATGCACTTTTCTCGGATTGGGTTGGTGGTCAGACACCCCCATATGGAAACCATCCGGTTGACACCAGGAGAACCAGGGACCGACTCCTGGCTCCCGGAAGGCCGATTTTGATGCACTTTTCTCGGATTGGGTTGGTGGTCAGACACCCCCATATGGAAATCATCCGGTTGACACTATGAGAACCAGGGACCGACTCCTGGCTCCCGGAAGGCCGATTTTGATGCACTTTTCTCGGATTGGGTTGGTGGTCAGACACCCCCATATGGAAACCATCCGGTTGACACTATGAGAACCAGGGACCGACTCCTGGCTCCCGGAAGGCCGATTTTGATGCACTTTTCTCGGATTGGGTTGGTGGTCAGACACCCCCATATGGAAATCATCCGGTTGACACTATGAGAACCAGGGACCGACTCCTGGCTCCCGGAAGGCCGATTTTGATGCACTTTTCTCGGATTGGGTTGGTGGTCAGACACCCCCATATGGAAATCATCCGGTTGACACTATGAGAACCAGGGACCGACTCCTGGCTCCCGGAAGGCCGATTTTGATGCACTTTTCTCGGATTGGGTTGGTGGTCAGACACCCCCATATGGAAACCATCCGGTTGACACCAGGAGAACCAGGGACCGACTCCTGGCTCCCGGAAGGCCGATTTTGATGCACTTTTCTCGGATTGGGTTGGTGGTCAGACACCCCCATATGGAAACCATCCGGTTGACACCAGGAGAACCAGGGACCGACTCCTGGCTCCCGGAAGGCCGATTTTGATGCACTTTTCTCGGATTGGGTTGGTGGTCAGACACCCCCATATGGAAACCATCCGGTTGACACCAGGAGAACCAGGGACCGACTCCTGGCTCCCGGAAGGCCGATTTTGATGCACTTTTCTCGGATTGGGTTGGTGGTCAGACACCCCCATATGGAAATCATCCGGTTGACAACAGGAGAACCAGGGACCGACTCCTGGCTCCCGGAAGGCCGATTTTGATGCACTTTTCTCGGATTGGGTTGGTGGTCAGACACCCCCATATGGAAACCATCCGGTTGACACTATGAGAACCAGGGACCGACTCCTGGCTCACGGAGGCCGATTTTGATGCACTTTTCTCGGATTGGGGTGGTGGTCAGACACCCCCATATGGATAACCGCCGGCGGACACCAGGAGAACCAGGGACCGACTCCTGGCTCACGGAGGCCGATTTTGTTGCACTTTTCTCGGATTGGGGTGGTGGTCAGACACCCCCATATGGAAATCATCCGGTTGACACTATGAGAACCAGGGACCGACTCCTGGCTCACGGAGGCCGATTTTGATGCACTTTTCTCGGATTGGGGTGGTGGTCAGACACCCCCATATGGTAAACCGCCGGCGGACACTAGGAGAACCAGGGGAGGCTCTTACCTCACACATGGGGGTTTTGGGTGCCCTTGGCCGGCTTGGGGGTGACCCCAAGGGGGGGTCCAAGACCCCACACCCGGATCCATCCACAGGGGGGCGCCACAGGTCACTTTAAGCCTGATTTCACTATGGGTACCCAGGGGAGGCTGTTCACTCACACATGGGGGTTTTGGGTGCCCTTGGTCGGCATAGCTGGCTTGGGGGAGACCCCAAGAAGGGGTCCAAGCACCCACAGCCGAATCCATCCACAGGGGGGCGCCACAGGTCACTTTAGGCCTGATTTCACTGGGGGGACACTGGGGAGGCTGTTCACTCACACATGGGGGTTTTG
Organism: Coregonus lavaretus; assembly: GCF_964263955.1. Classification (NCBI taxonomy): domain Eukaryota; kingdom Metazoa; phylum Chordata; class Actinopteri; order Salmoniformes; family Salmonidae; genus Coregonus; species Coregonus lavaretus. The sequence continues at coordinate 9,736 of NW_028162096.1, forward strand.
GGTGCCCTTGGTCGGCATGGCTGGCTTGGGGGAGACCCCAAGAAGGGGTCCAAGCACCCCCACCAAGATCCATCCACAGGGGGGCGCCACAGGTCACTTTAAGCCTGATTTCACTATGGGTACACTGGGGAGGCTGTTCACTCACACATGGGGGTTTTGGGTGCCCATGGTCGGCATGGCTGGCTTGGAGGAGACCCCAAGAAGGGGTCCAAGCACCCCCACCAAGATCCATCCACAGGGGGGCGCCACAGGTCACTTTAAGCCTGATTTCACTATGGGTACCCAGGGGAGGCTGTTCACTCACACATGGGGGTTTTGGGTGCCCATGGCCGGCATGGATGGCTTGGGGGGGACCCCAAGAAGGGGTCCAAGACCCCACAGCCGGATCCATCCACAGGGGGGCGCCACAGGTCACTTTAGGCCGGATTTCACTATGGGGACCCAGGGGAGGCTGTTCACTCACACATGGGGGTTTTGGGTGCCCTTGGTCGGCATGGCTGGCTTGGGGGAGACCCCAAGAAGGGGTCCAAGCACCCACAGCCGAATCCATCCACAGGGGGGCGCCACAGGTCACTTTAGGCCTGATTTCACTGGGGGGACACTGGGGAGGCTGTTCACTCACACATGGGGGTTTTGGGTGCCCTTGGTCGGCATGGCTGGCTTGGGGGAGACCCCAAGAAGGGGTCCAAGCACCCCCACCAAGATCCATCCACAGGGGGGCGCCACAGGTCACTTTAAGCCTGATTTCACTATGGGTACACTGGGGAGGCTGTTCACTCACACATGGGGGTTTTGGGTGCCCATGGTCGGCATGGCTGGCTTGGAGGAGACCCCAAGAAGGGGTCCAAGCACCCCCACCAAGATCCATCCACAGGGGGGCGCCACAGGTCACTTTAAGCCTGATTTCACTATGGGTACCCAGGGGAGGCTGTTCACTCACACATGGGGGTTTTGGGTGCCCATGGCCGGCATGGATGGCTTGGGGGGGACCCCAAGAAGGGGTCCAAGACCCCACAGCCGGATCCATCCACAGGGGGGCGCCACAGGTCACTTTAGGCCGGATTTCACTATGGGGACCCAGGGGAGGCTGTTCACTCACACATGGGGGTTTTGGGTGCCCTTGGTCGGCATGGCTGGCTTGGGGGAGACCCCAAGAAGGGGTCCAAGCACCCACAGCCGAATCCATCCACAGGGGGGCGCCACAGGTCACTTTAGGCCTGATTTCACTGGGGGGACACTGGGGAGGCTGTTCACTCACACATGGGGGTTTTGGGTGCCCTTGGTCGGCATGGCTGGCTTGGGGGAGACCCCAAGAAGGGGTCCAAGCACCCCCACCAAGATCCATCCACAGGGGGGCGCCACAGGTCACTTTAAGCCTGATTTCACTATGGGTACACTGGGGAGGCTGTTCACTCACACATGGGGGTTTTGGGTGCCCATGGTCGGCATGGCTGGCTTGGAGGAGACCCCAAGAAGGGGTCCAAGCACCCCCACCAAGATCCATCCACAGGGGGGCGCCACAGGTCACTTTAAGCCTGATTTCACTATGGGTACCCAGGGGAGGCTGTTCACTCACACATGGGGGTTTTGGGTGCCCATGGCCGGCATGGATGGCTTGGGGGGGACCCCAAGAAGGGGTCCAAGACCCCACAGCCGGATCCATCCACAGGGGGGCGCCACAGGTCACTTTAGGCCGGATTTCACTATGGGGACCCAGGGGAGGCTGTTCACTCACACATGGGGGTTTTGGGTGCCCTTGGTCGGCATGGCTGGCTTGGGGGAGACCCCAAGAAGGGGTCCAAGCACCCACAGCCGAATCCATCCACAGGGGGGCGCCACAGGTCACTTTAGGCCTGATTTCACTGGGGGGACACTGGGGAGGCTGTTCACTCACACATGGGGGTTTTGGGTGCCCTTGGTCGGCATGGCTGGCTTGGGGGAGACCCCAAGAAGGGGTCCAAGCACCCCCACCAAGATCCATCCACAGGGGGGCGCCACAGGTCACTTTAAGCCTGATTTCACTATGGGTACACTGGGGAGGCTGTTCACTCACACATGGGGGTTTTGGGTGCCCTTGGTCGGCATGGCTGGCTTGGGGGGGACCCCAAGAAGGGGTCCAAGCACCCCCACCAAGATCCATCCACAGGGGGGCGCCACAGGTCATTTTCACTAGGAGAACCAGGGGAGGGCTCCTGACTCACACATGGGCATTCTGGGTGCCCATGGCTGGGATGGGTGAGACAGAGTCCAGCCCTCCACACACAAAAGTGACCCAGCAGGCCAGAAGAAAGGGGAGAGAGAGAGAGAGAGAACAAATAATACATGGGCACAGAGCAGCCAGCCTCCATTGGAGCTGCCTGCACAGTGCTGCCCTCCTGTGGGAAAGGTTCACACACACACTCACTCACTCACTCACACAGACACACACAGACAAACCTATTCACTTGGGCCTTCTCCCTCATGCCCTGCTGACATCCATGCAGGCCCACATTGACCTTTGTGACCTCTGGAGCTCCATGCACCTTGTTCTAAACTCCCTGCCTAGTAAAGGGCATCTCCCATGGGCATGAGAGTACAGCTCACTCCCCTGGAGCACCATGCCTCTTTTTAATCACTCTCTCCCTATTAAAACCCTCTCTCCCATGGGCTTGAGAGTACAGCTTACTCCCTTGACCTCCAGAGGTATAGGAGGCCAAAAAAAAAGGGGGACAGAGCAGACAGCCCCCAAAGGGGATGCCTGCTCTGCCCCCCTATGAGACAGGTTC
>NW_028162095.1:0-53455 GCF_964263955.1 Coregonus lavaretus
GAGAGAGAGAGAGAGAGAGAGAGAGAGAGAGAGAGAGATAGATAGATAGATAGATAGATAGATAGATAGATAGATAGATAGATAGATAGATAGATAGATAGATAGATAGATAGATAGATAGATAGATAGATAGATAGATAGATAGATAGATAGATAGATAGATATGGGGGCCAGACTTGACATGCGTTCGCCCCAGCTAAAAATACTGAGCGTTAAGTGACTCCTCTACATTTTTGGAAGATGTGTGGCTGGGATAATGGAAACCCCCCTATCCATTCTACACTCATCTTCTATAAATGAGTTATTCTTTTTCCGTTGCACCATTGGACAACTAGCTATGTATTGCTTTGAGCGCCTACAGCACGATCAGGAACATGCCTTTTAATTGGAAAAACCTCTATTGGGCTATCATCAAATACAGTAGACCTTTTACACTAAGGTACATGCCAACCGTTGTCCCATTTAACATTGGTATCCAGAGGTCTATGCCATCCCCCGGCAGACACCTAGGAACAGAGGTTGGGCATGCGTTCCAAGAAGTATATGCTAGTATGGATGTTGGAACAGCCCAGGCCTCCTGCATACTATGGGAGTGACATCACATTTGTGACCTTGTGGTACTGCATACAGACATAAAACATGGGTCCAACAGGATTACAGGCCTGAGAGTTCAATAATTGCCTCCATCACTTTGCAATCTGTGCAAGGCGATCCTTCCTTACAGGGAGAGGTCTAGGCACCTCCAGTGTGAACTAGGGAGGGAAAAGGGGACTCTCCAACTCCTAAAATTATGCCACCAGCTGCTGTCTATAATTAAACTCTGGGCATATCTATAATTATCCATGTCCTGTCATAGCAGAGGGCAGGCTTACTTCATACAAATGAACTACTTCATTTCCCCTCACTCACTAACATAACCCACTGTATATAATATCCCCATCTCCCCATGTTGTGCCCCTCCCGAGAACTCTTAAACTATTTCACACCCCTGTTTTAAGCTGACAGAATTTAACTCCTTACAATCACAGGATAGGAACAGAGGGCAGTCCTTGATAGAATTGGCTAAACCGGTCAAGTAATATATGCCATTTAGCAGACACTTATCCAAAGTGACTTACAGTCATGCGTGCATGCATTTTATGAATGGGTGGTCCCAGGAATTGAACCCGCTTCCCTGGTGTTAGAAGCGCCATGCTCTACCAACTGAGCTACAAAGTGTCTGTAAATGTAATGAATGTTGAGAAGTGAAAGTGTCTGCTGCCAGACACTTTTGTACCCATCAGCTTTGTACCCACCAGGGTTATTTCTAGAAAATGACATACTTATTCTGTGAAAGGGGTGTTAATTTACTACTGTGTATAACAAATTATGACATTTCGTAATTTCAATTTAACTCAGTCCAAATTTTGAAAAGCTAAAAAGCTCTAAGATTTTAGCACGTTCATGTTTGAATAGTCATTCACCCTAATCCTATTCATTGACATGGAATCTTTGGAGCCATTTTGACGGTAATGATCAGAGGTATAACAGACACTGTATGTGGCTTTGTCTCCCTCTGCTGGAGCCTTGTGTCTACTGAAGTTCTAATGAGGTCACCAATGTTATGGCTTTTTACACATACCCAAGTAAACCAAAAACGTAGTTAAAACCAACGTAATTGTGTCAGAGTAATATTGTCTATTATTATTATTATTATTATTATTATTATTAAATATATTTTTTATTAATTGCACCCGGGGGGGCCCCAGAACCTAGTTTGGGATACCCTGTTCTGGATGATTGTAGCTCAGGTCCAGCTCTCTCAGGTGTGAGGGGTTAGATCGCAGAGACAAAGACAGAGAAGACAAAGCCTGCAAAATGACAACCTGCAAAATAATCTGTAAAATCTAGATCTGAAAAATAACGGTCATACATAACGTTAACGTAGATGGTACTACAGAGGTCTCAAACTATCAACCTTTCCTTCACATTACATCCACATTTCTAGAGAAAATCAGTGAATGCAACTGAATATTTTATATCTCGTACACACTAAAAGTACTGACCTCAGTGTCTCCAATTTACAGCAGGGATTCCGCAGTTTCACTCCTGAATCCTGTAGGTCATTGTAGCTCCGGTCCAACTCCCTCAGATGTGAAGAGTGTGAGCTCAGAACTGATGCCAACACTTCACAGCCTTTCTCTTTGAATTGACATTGCTTCAACCTGGACAAGAGAAATGAATAATAATTATACAATTTGGGCCATGTACAATCTACAGACAACTGAAAAGGTTTGATCATAAACAGCATTTGTCTCCAGCCTGCAGTGTGGATTCCCCAGTCTTTTGTTTGTAGGCCTCGTATAATAGTCTGATTGGACTCTAGTGAGAGGCCGAGATGGAAACAGAGGAGCAGGTCCAGGTGTCCATTCATACTCTGTAAGGACTTATCCACTGCATTCTTGTATACTGTATGTTGATTGAAGGTTGACGTTTCAACAATGTTGGAAATTTGGAAACTGATCTCTGGCTGACTAGTGGATTCGTATTGCTGTCATTGAAGGTGAGAAACACATATAAAGCAGCCAGAAACTCCTGGATGCTCAGATGCACAAAGCAGTAGACCTTTCCATGGTGCAGCCCATAATCCTCTCTGAAGATCTGTGTACACACTCCTGAGTACACTGACGCATCTCTGACACCAATGCCGCACTCTCTCAGGTCTTCCTCGTAGAAAATCTGATTGCCTTTCTCCAGCTGTTTGAAGGCCAGCTTTCCCAGTGCCAGAATGCTCTTTTTACACCAGTCAAGGTCCCCGTCTTGGTCTCTGACATACTTCTGATTCCTCTGTTTGGTTTGAAATATCAGGAAATATATGTACAGTTGAAGTCGGAAGTTTCGATACATTTAAACTCAGTTTTTCACAATTCCTGACATTTAATCCTAGTAAAAAGTCCCTGTTTTAGGACAGTTAGGATCACCACTTTATTTTAAGAATGTGAAATGTCAGAATAATAGCAGAGAGAATGATTTATTTCAGCTTTTATTTCTTTCATCAAATTCCCAGTGGGTCAGAAGTTTACATGCACTCAATTAGTATTTGGTAGCATTTCCTTTAAATTGTTTAACTTGGGCCAAACGTTTCGGGTAGCCTTCCACAAGCTTCCCACAATAAGTTGGGTGAATTTTGGCCCATTCCTCCTGACAGAGCTGGTGTAACTGAGTCAGGTTTGTAGGCCTCCTTGCTCGCACACGCTTTTTCACTTCTGCCCACACATTTTCTATAGGATTGAGGTCAGGGTTTTGTGATGGCCACTCCAATACCTTGACTTTGTTGTCCTTAAGCCATTTTGCCACAACTTTGGAAGTATGCTTGGGGTCATTGTCCATTTGGAAGACCCATATGCGACCAAGCTTTAACTTCCTGACTGATGTCTTGAGATGTTGCTTCAATATATCCACATAACTTTCCTTCCTCATGATGCCATCTATTTTGTGAAGTGCACCAGCCCCTCCTGCAGTAAAGCACCCTCACAGCATGATGCTGCCACCCCCGTTCTTCACGGTTGGGATGGTGTTCTTCGGCTTGCAAGCGTTCCCCTTTTTCCTCCAAACATAACGATGGTCATTATGGCCAAACAGTTCTATTTTTGTTTCATCAGACAAGAGGACATTTCTCCAAAAAGTACGATCTTTGTCCCCATGTGCAGTTGCAAACCGTAGTCTGGCTTTTTTATGGCGGTTTTGGAGCAGTGTCTTCTTCCTTGCTGAGCGGCCTTTCAGGTTATGTCGATATAGGACTCGTTTTACTGTGGATATAGAAACTTTTGTACCTGTTTCCTCCAGCATCTTCACAAGGTCCTTTGCTGTTGTTCTGGGATTGATTTGCACTTTTCGCACCAAAGTACGTTCATCTCTAGGAGACAGAACGCGTCTCCTTCCTGAGCGGTATGACGGCTGCGTGGTCCCATGGTGTTTATACTTGCGAACTATTGTTTGTACAGATGAACGTTGTACCTTCAGGCATTTGGAAATTGCTCCCAAGGATGAACCAGACTTGTGGAGGTCTACAATTTTTTGGCTGATTTCTTTTGATTTTCCCATGATGTCAAGCAAAGAGGCACTGAGTTTGAAGATAGGCCTTGAAATACATCCACAGGTACACCTCCAATTGACTCAAATGATGTCAATTAGCCTACCAGATGCTTCTAAAGCCATGACATCATTTTCTGGAATTTTTCAAGCTGTTTAAAGGCACAGTCAACTTAGTGTATGTAAACTTCTGACCCACTTGAATTGTGATACAGTGAATTATAAGTGAAATAATCTGTCTGTAAACAATTGTTGGAAAAATTACTTGTGTCATGCACAAAGTAGATGTCCTAACCGACTTGCCAAAACTATAGTTTGCTAACAAGACATTTGTGGAGTGGTTGAAAAACGAGTTTTAATGACTCAAATCTAAGTGTATGTAAACTTCCGACTTCAACTGTACATTTTAGTAAGAGTGTAGGGGATCACTCCACACTCTGCTTCACCTAACAGTATCTGTAGAACAGTTGAAGTAATCCCATAGAAGACAGGTATATGGCACATGATGTGGAGGCTCCTTGACGTCTTTATGTGTGAGATTATTCTGCTGGCTAGGTTCTCATCAGGGATTCTCTTCCTGAAGTACTCCTCCTTCTGCGGGTTATTGAACTCTCGTACCTCTGTCACCTGGCCAACACACTCAGGAGGGATCTGATTGGCTGCTGCAGGACGGGAGGTTATCCAGAGGTTTCTCAGCAGCATGTCCACGGTGGTTGGCTTTGTGACATCGTACAAGCTCCTAATGTTCTTGAAGTCTAGAGAAAGTCGGCACTCATCAAGACCGTCAAGGACAACCAAAACCTTGTCGTAGTTAGATATTCCTGATTCTTTTATTTCAGGAACGAAATATCCAAGAAGTTCAGAAAGGCTGTGTTTTGTCTCTGTCATCCAATCCATCTCTTGAAAAGGAATTGGGAATATAAATTGGATTTCCTGATTGGCTTTTCCTTCAGCCCAATTCAGAATACATTTCTGCACAGAGACTGTTTTTACCAGCGACACCCTTTGTCAGTACAGTTGTGATAGGTTTGTCTTGTCCAGGTAAAGGTTTGAAGACGTCGTTTTTATGTGATTGGTGTATCTTGGATGGCTGGTCTCAACGATGCTGTCTCAATCTGTCTCATCTCATGTTCATCACTGACCTCTCCATTTCCACCGTCTGTGATGTAGAGCTCTGTGTGTATCTTATATTGACAAGTATTGGGTTTCCTCGTTCTGCTGTTCCTTCAAATACACTTTGAAACGTCTTCTTCAGGTTGGATTTTAGTTTATCTTGGCCCTCGTCAATAAACTCATTTGTATGATGCACAAAATATTCATTTTTATAGAACATTTGTTTGGCTGTTTTACCACTTCCAATTGATTTGTATCCAGTCATGCTACTTTTATGTGAAAATACAAAGTATTGTGTCTCTTACTTTTCTTCAGCGTTTCAGCGAGCTCCATTTGATTCATGTTTCTCATAACATGTAGTGTGATGTTCAGAGCACCCTCTCTGGTACTGCTTGGCTACTTCTGATGTTCAGTGTCCATCACTTCCTCGTCTGTCCACTCTTGGTATGCTTTACGAAGAATCCCCTTGAACCTCTTCAGGTCGTTCCTCACAAAGAATATGACACTTTCCTCAACCAACAATTAAAAATAAACTAAATAAAAGATAAGATAATGACTTTATAGCCTTCCCCAGACTGATGTGCTCTCACTACCCTCGTCCTGATGTCCTCTGAGATCTCCTTTCCTCTCGGCATGATGTGCTTTGCATTCACCTGGATGGGTAACACGAAACTGACCAGGTTTCTTATCTCTATTTATCAGAGTCCTGCCCAAACTCTTTCCTAACGATCTCTCCTTTGATTGGTTCATTTGGTAGCTAATTATTTACCCACCTGATTCTACTTGCCTACTTGATTTAACCAATGCAACTTGGGGTTCACTTATTTTTGCACCTGCACTAATTCCTTTTTAATTTTGTTTTTCTACTACACACATGATTTCCTCTACACCAACATATGGTAATGATAAATATAAACCTGTTATGTCAAAAAGACTGGTTCTGATTAAATGAAGATTTCATGGTAAAAACTGAGAAAATCTGTAATTGCACAAGGGGTTCACATACTTTCAAGCAGCACTGTAGTATAGTCTCTCTTCTCACCCCATAGCTTCATAGTGGGAGTCAGTGTCAGCTTCATAGTGGGAGTCAGTGTCAGCTTCATAGTGGGAGTCAGTCTCAGCTTCATAGTGGGAGTCAGTGTCAGCTTCATAGTGGGAGTCAGTCTCAGCTTCATAGTGGGAGTCAGTCTCAGCTTCATAGTGGGAGTCAGTCTCAGCTTCATAGTGGGAGTCAGTCTCAGATTCATAGTGGGAGTAATTCTCATTAACTCATTTTGGAGACAGTGATGTTCTCCCTCTGTCCAGACAGACTTCTGCCATTATTAACCTGTACCTGAGAATACAATGCAGGGTGCGTGGAGATTTTGAGTAGAACAATAGAAGACAAAGTATAATACACTGCTCAAAAAAATATAGGGAACACTTAAACAACACAATGTAACGTCAATCACACTTCTGTGAAATCAAACTGTCCACTTAGGAAGCAACACTGATTGACAATAAATGTCACATGCTGTTGTGCAAATGGAATAGACAACAGGTGGAAATTATAGGCAATTAGCAAGACACCCCCAATAAAGAAGTGGTTCTGCAGGTGGTGACCACAGACCACTTCTCAGTTCCTATGCTTCCTGGCTGATGTTTTGGTCACTTTTGAATGCTGCCGGTGCTTTCACTCTAGTGGTAGCATGAGACGGAGTCTACAACCCACACAAGTGGCTCAGGTAGTGCAGCTCATCCAGGATGGCACATCAATGCGAGCTGTGGCAAGAAGGTTTGCTGTGTCTGTCAGCGTAGTGTCCAGAGCATGGAGGCGCTACCAGGAGACAGGCCAGTACATCAGGAGACGTGGAGGAGGCCGTAGGAGGGCAACAACCCAGCAGCAGGACCGCTACCTCCGCCTTTGTGCAAGTAGGAGCAGGAGGAGCACTGCCAGAACCCTGCAAAATGACCTCCAGCAGGCCACAAATGTGCATGTGTCTGCTCAAACGGTCAGAAACAGACTCCATGAGGGTGGTATGAGGGCCCGACGTCCACACGTGGGGGTTGTGGTTACAGCCCAACACCGTGCAGGACGTTTGGCATTTGCCAGAGAACACCAAGATTGGCAAATTCGCCACTGGCGCCCTGTGCTCTTCACAGATGAAAGCAGGTTCACACTGAGCACATGTGACAGACGTGACAGAGTCTGGAGACACCGTGGAGAACGTTCTGCTCCCTGCAACATCCTCCAGCATGACCGGTTTGGCGGTGGGTCAGTCATGGTGTGGGGTGATATTTCTTTGGGGGGCCGCACAGCCCTCCATGTGCTCGCCAGAGGTAGCCTGACTGCCATTAGGTACCGAGATGAGCTCCTCAGACCCCTTGTGAGACCATATGCTGGTGCGGTTGGCCCTGGGTTCCTCCTAATGCAAGACAATGCTAGACCTCATGTGGCTGGAGTGTGTCAGCAGTTCCTGCAAGAGGAAGGCATTGATGCTATGGACTGGCCCGCCCGTTCCCCAGACCTGAATCCAATTGAGCACATCTGGGACATCATGTCTCGCTCCATCCACCAACGCCACGTTGCACCACAGACTGTCCAGGAGTTGGTCCAGGTCTGGGAGGAGATCCCTCAGGAGACCATCCGCCACCTCATCAGGAGCATGCCCAGGCGTTGTAGGGAGGTCATACAGGCACGTGGAGGCCACACACACTACTGAGCCTCATTTTGACTTGTTTTAAGGACATTACATCAAAGTTGGATCAGCCTGTAGTGTGGTTTTCCACTTTAGTTTTGAGGGTGACTCCAAATCCAGACCTCCATGGGTTGATAAATTTGATTTCCATTGATAAGTTTTGTGTGATTTTTTTGTCAGCACATTCAACTATGTAAAGAAAAAATTATTTAATAAGATTATTTCATTCATTCAGATCTAGGATGTGTTGTTTAAGTGTTCCCTTAATTTTTTTGAGCAGTGTATATGATACTGTGAACCATCAGATCCTCCTCTCCACCCACTCCGAGCTGGGCATCTCCGGCGAGGCTCACTCTTGGATTGCGTCCTACCTGACCGGTCGCTCCTACCAAGTGGCGTGGCGAGAATCTGTCTCCGCACCACGTGCTCTCACCACTGGTGTCCCCCAGGGCTCAGTTCTAGGCCCTCTCCTATTCTCGCTATACACCAAGTGACTTGGCTCTGTCATATCCTCACATGGCCTCTCCTATCATTGCTACGCAGACGACACACAACTAATCTTTTCCTTTCCCCCTTCTGATAACCAGGTGGCGAATCACATCTCTGCATGTCTGGCAGACATATCAGTGTGGATGACGGATCACCACCTCAAGCTGAACCTCGGCAAGACGGAGCTGCTCTTCCTCCCGGGGAAGGACTGCCCGTTCCATGATCTCGCCATCACGGTTGACAACTCCGTTGTGTCCTCCTCCCAGAGTGCGAAGAGCCTTGGCGTGACCCTGGACAACACCCTGTCGTTCTTCGCTAACATCAAGGCGGTGACCCGATCCTGTAGGTTCATGCTCTACAACATTCGGAGAGTACGACCCTGCCTTACACAGGAAGCGGCACAGGTCCTAATCCAGGCACTTGTCATCTCCCGTCTGGATTACTGCAACTCACTGTTGGCTGGGCTCCCTGCCTGTGCCATTAAACCCCTACAACTCATCCAGAATGCCGCAGCCCGTCTGGTGTTCAACCTTCCCAAGTTCTCTCACGTCACCCCGCTCCTCCGGACACTCCACTGGCTTCCAGTTGAAGCTCGCATCTGCTACAAGACCATGGTGCTTGCCTACGGAGTTGTGAGGGGAACGGCACCTCCGTACCCTCAGGCTCTGATCAGTCCCTACACCCAAACGAGGGCATTGCGTTCATCCACCTCTGGCCTGCTGGCCCCCCTACCTCTGCGGAAGCACAGTTCCCGCTCAGCCCAGTCAAAACTGTTCGCTGCTCTGGCACCCCAATGGTGGAACAAGCTCCCTCACGACGCCAGGACAGCGGAGTCACTCACCACATTCCGGAGACACTTGAAACCCCACCTCTTTAAGGAATACCTGGGATGGGATAAAGTAATCATTCTACCCCCCCTTACCCCACCCCCAAAAAAAATAAAAAAATAAAAAATACATATTGTAGTGGTTATCCCACTGGCTATAAGGTGAATGCACCAATTTGTCTGCTAAATGACGTAAATGTAAATGTAATAATACAGTACAAGACGTAAAGTTAAATATCCAGTTTAGGTGGAGACTGACACCTTGAAAATACCTTAGGTTAACTCTCTCTCTCTCTTTCAATTCAAATGATTGAATTATGTCATATGTTTTACCCCCTACACCACTTTCAATAACTTTGTAGAACAGTCCTGTATGCCAAATAGAATCAAATGCTTTTTGGAAGTCGATAAAGCAAGCGTACATTTTGGTATTATTTTGGTGGAGATGTTTATCTATCAGGGTGTAAATATGATCGGTTGTGCAATGCTTTGGTATAAATCCAATTTGGCTTTTACTCAAGACATTGTGCTTATTAAGGAAGTTTAGAACTCTTACATTTATAATACGACAGAAAACCTTCCCCAGGTTAATGCTCACACAAATGCCTCTAATTGTGTAATGAATACTCAGGGAGAAAAAGGTGTAGATTCACGCGCAGAGCACGGCAGGTGTTTATTTCGTCTTCGCAGAAGGCAGGAATCTTGGTCACAGGCAGGCAATGGTCATACACAGGTAGGCAAACAGGCAGGAGAATAAAAAACTAGGACTGAAGGCTATAACTGGTTCTCACAAACGAGCTAGAAAAAGGCTTAGTAGAGTCAAAACAAACAATAACTCACAAGGCACAAACAGAATGAACTAAACTAAATAAGAGCTAATGAGACCAGGTGAGTAACTAAAACAGGTGAACTCAATGAACAAAAATGAAAGACAGGGCTACGTTCAAGAACACAAAGAAACAGGGCTACGTTCAAGAACACAAGACTAAGAAAATAAATACAGAACCTTACAAATTGTTAGGGTCAAATTTGTCTCCGTTCTTAAAGATTGGGGTTATGAGTCCTTGATTCCAGATAAATAACCTACACTCAGGATCAAATTAAACAGTTTTAATATAGCCAATTGAAATTTTGCACTGTTGAATTTGAGCTTCTCATTTGGGATTCCATCAGGTCCACATGCTTTAAATTTGAGGGCCTGAAGTTTCTTATAGAGCTCCTGGTCAGTAAGTGGGGTGTCGAATGGCATTGTTCTGTGTTTGCATCAATTTGAACGGTGTTGTTGGGAGGTTTAAAATGGGTTTTCCATATGTCACCATTTTGTATCGCTAATTCCTCTAGTTTCAATTTTGCCAGAAGTTGTTTGTATTTATGGACTCCTCAATTAGTGTCAGTTGCTTGCTGTTGTACTGTGCATATTTGGTTCTGAGTGTACGTTTATAGAGTTTTAAAGTCTCACTGTAGAGAAAGGGTCAATGTCTGTAATCATATAGTCTACTGTGCTGTGGCCAAGAGGTGAGCAATAGGTGAATCTCCCCAAAGAGTCCCCCCGTAACCTACCATTGACAAAGTACAGACCCAGGCTTCGACAGACCTGCATCAGATCCCTTCCGTTTTTGTTGATGGTGCTGTCACTGTTGTTTCTATGAGGGAGATTAAGACAGTTAGAAACAGTATGGCCTGTAATAAAGCTGTCCCCTCGTGTGGTCGTTAGATCAGGTAGTGTTCCTGTGCACGCATTTGTGTCCCCACAGATGACCACATTTCCCTGGGCCTGGAATGGCACATCTCTTCCTCAAGAGTGGGGAATATCTCCTCTGAGTTATATGGGGATTCTGGGGGGATATATATTGTGCAAAGGAACACACATTTTTCTGTCAGTACAAGTTCTTTTTTCAGTTTTAACCAAATGTGATATTTACCAATTCACTCTCTTTCGCTTTCTCTCTCTCTCTGTCTCTCTTTCTGTCTCTCTTTCTGTCTCTCTTTCTGTCTCTCTTTCTGTCTGTCTGTCTGTCTGTCTGTCTGTCTGTCTGTCTGTCTGTCTGTCTGTCTGTCTGTCTGTCTGTCTGTCTGTCTGTCTGTCTGTCTGTCTGTCTGTCTGTCTGTCTGTCTGTCTGTCTGTCTCTCTCTCTCTCTCTCTCTGTCTCTCTCAATTCAATTTCAATTTAAGGGCTTTATTGGCATGGGAAACATCTGTTTACATTGCCAAAGCAAGTGAAATAGATAATAAACTAAACTGAAATAAACAATAAAAAATTAACATTAAACATTACACTCACAATAGTTCGAAAATAATAAAGACATTTCAAATGTCATTATCTACAGTGTTGTAACAATGTGCAAATAGTTAAAGTACAAAAGGGAAAATAAATAAACATAAATAAGGGTTGTATTTACAATGGTGTTTGTTCTTCACTGGTTGCCCTTTTCTTGTGCCAACAGGTCACAAATATTGCTGCTGTGATTGCACACTGTGGTATTTCCCCCAGTAGATAAGGGAGTTTATCAAAATTGGGTTTGTTTTCGAATTCTTTGTGGGTCTGTTTAATCTGAGGGAAATATGTGTCTCTAATATGGTCATACATTTGGCACGAGGTTAGGAAGTGCAGCTCAGTTGCCACTTCATTTTGTGGGCAGTGTGCACATAGCCTGTCTTCTCTTGAGAGCCAGGTCTGCCTACGGTGGCCTTTCTCAATAGCAATGCTCACTGAGTCTGTACATAGTCAAAGCTTTCCTTAATTTTGGGTCAGTCACAGTGGTCAGGTATTCTGCCACTGTGTACTCTCTGTTTAGGGACAAATAGCATTCTAGTTTGCTTTTTTTTGGTTAATTCTGTGTCAAGTAATTATCTTTTTGTTTTCTCGTGTTTTGGTTGGGTCTAATTGTGTTGCTGTCCTGGGGCTCTGTGGGGTCTGTTTGTGTTTGTGAACAGAACCCCAGGACCAGCTTGCTTAAGGGACTCTTCTCCAGGTTCATCTTTCTGTAGGCTTTGTTATAGAAGGTTTGGAAATCGCTTATTTTTAGGTGGTTGTAGAATTTAACGTCTCTCTGTCTCCTTTCTCACTCTCCCATTCTCTCTCTCTCTGTCTCTCTCTCTCTCTCTCTCTCTCTGTCTCTCTCTCGCTCACTCACTCTCACTCTCTCTCTCTTACTCTCTCTCTCTCTCTCTCTCTGTTTTTCTCTCTCTCTCTCTCTCTCTCTCTCTCTCTCTCTCTCTCTCTGTTTCTCTCTCTCTCTCTGTCTCTCTCTCGCTCACTCACTCTCACTCTCTCTCTCTTACTCTCTCTCTCTCTGTCTCTCTCTCTTACTATCTCTCTCTCTCTGTCTCTCTCTGTCTCTCTCTGTCTCTCACTCACTCTCTCTCTCTCTCTGTCTCTCTCTGTCTCTTACTCGCTCACTCACTCTCTCTCTCTCTCTCTTACTCTCTCTCTCTCTCTGTTTCTCTCTCTCTCTCTCTCTGTTTCTCTCTCTCTATCTCTGTCTCTCTCTCGCTCACCAACTCTCACTCTCTCTCTCTTACTCTCTCTCTCTCTCTCTCTCTCTCTCTCTCTCTCTGTCTCTCTCTCGCTCACTCACTCTCTCTCTCTGTCTCTCTCTCTCTGTCTCTCTCTCTTACTCTCTCTCTCTCTCTCTCTGTCTCTCTCTCGCTCACTCACTCTCACTCTCTTACTCTCTCTCTCTCTGTCTCTCTCTCTTACTCTCTCTCTCTCTCTGTCTCTCTCTCTGTCTCTCTCTCTTACTCTCTCTCTCTCTCAATTCAATTTCAATTTCAATTTAAGGGCTTTATTGGCATGGGAAACATATGTTAACATTGCCAAAGCAAGTGAAGTAGATAGTAAACAAAAGTGAAATAAACAATAAATATTAACAGTAAACATTATACTCAGAAGTTTCAAAAGAATAAAGACATTTCAAATGTCATATTATGTATATATACAGTGTTGTAACAATGTGCAAATAGTTAAAGTACAAATGGGAAAATAAATAAACATAAATATGGGTTGTATTTACAATGGTGTTTGTTCTTCACTGGTTGCCCTTTTCTTGTGGCAACAGGTCACAAATCTTGCAGCTGTGATGGCACACTGTGGTTTTTCACCCAGTAGATAAGGGAGTTTATCAAAATTGGGTTTGTTTTCAAATTCTTTGTGGATCGCTGTAATCTGAGGGAAATATGTGTCTCTAATATGGTCATACATTTGGCAGGAGGTTAGGAAGTGCAGCTCAGTTTCCACCTCATTTTGTGGGCAGTGTGCACATAGCCTGTCTTCTCTTGAGAGCCAGGTCTGCCTACGGCGGCCTTTCTCAATAGCAAGGCTATGCTCACTGAGTCTGTTCATAGTCAAAGCTTTCCTTAAGTTTGGGTCAGTCACAGTGGTCAGGTATTCTGCCACTGTGTACTCTCTGTTTAGGGCCAAATAGCATTCTAGTTTGCTCTGTTTTTTTGTTTGTTCTTTCCAATGTGTCAAGTAATTCTCTTTTAGTTTTCTCGTGATTTGGTTGGGTCGAATTGTGTTGTTGTTGTTGTTGTCCTGGGGCTGTGTGGGGTCTGTTTGTGTTTGTGAACAGAGCCCCAGGACCAGCTTACTTAGGGGACTCTTCTCCAAGTTCATCTCCCTGTAGGTGATGGCTTTGTTATGGAAGGTTTGGGAATCGCTTCCTTTTAAGTGGTTATAGAATTTAACGGCTCTTTTCTGGATTTTGATAATTAGCGGGTATTGGCCTAATTCTGCTCTGCATGCATTATTTGGTGTTTTACGTTGTACACGGAGGATGTTTTTGCAGAATTCTCTCTCTCTCTGTCTCTCTCTTTCTGTCTCTCTCTCTCTCTCTCTCTCTCTCTCTCTCTCTTTCTGTCTCTCTCTCTTACTCTCTCTCTCTCTCTCTCTGTCTCTCTCTCTCTTACTCTCTCTCTCTCTCTCTCTCTCTCTCTCTCTCTGTCTCTCTCTCTGCCTCTCTCTGCCTCTCTCTCTGCCTCTCTCTCTTCCTCGCTCTGCCTCTCTCTCTCTCTCTGTCTCTCTCTCTTACTCTCTCTCTCTCTCCCATTCTCTCTCTCTGTCTCTCTCTCTCACATTCTCTCTATTTCTCTCTCTCTCTCTCCCATTCTCTCTCTCTCTCTCTCTCTCTCTCTCCCATTCTCTCTCTCTTTCTCTCTCTCTCTCTCTCTCTCGCTCTCCCATTCTCTCTCTCTGTTTCTCTCTCTCTCTCTTCCTCTCGCTCTCTCAGATGTAATCATTGGTAGAAACTCATTTGTCTACATTCCATACATTGCACTCCAATAGAAAAACAACTGCTGAGTGAAGAACAAGGAACTACGTGTATGTTCTGTGAAAATATTTTCTGAGAGCAGTGGAATCAGGGTAAGTTAAGAAATGGTAGACTTTTAACAAATGTAACTTGCTTCTCTACATTTAACTAATTTCACTGTGTAATAAACACTTTAAAACCTCCCTCAATGGAGAAATACACTTTTAAAAAATCTACAAATTCATCTTGAATCTCCTCAAAAGACAAATTGAAAACATTTATGGGACAATCTGCAGTTCAAACAATAACAAAGCGGATCACACCGCCGCTGTTTTGGTAAAAAGCTGAGGGATGGGACTGGAGACATGTAACCACTCTCTAATTCATAAACTGACCATCCATGAAATCTAAATGATAGTTTTAAAAATGTTTTGAGGCTATACAGTGTTCATTTACATTTATATTGTTTACAAATATTAGAGTAAAACAAGCTTATATTTTGGGTTCTGATGGGGTACGATAGTTGAGCTAAGCACATGAGGCATTTCTAAGTAACATTCTTCAATAATCAATGGGTATACAGTAAATAATGTATATAAAAGCCTAAAATTGGATGTACCAAACGCAGATTGCCCCTTTAAGGTTGATCTTAGATGTGGGTAGTATCTGATTGGCTGTACCTCCAGGCACTAGTCCTACTGAATAACCTTGTCTAGATGTAAGTCTTAACCAACACTTGCAACCAACTTGACCTCTGTAGGTCTAATCCTAACCCCTTTATTATTGCAACCCCCCCCCCCACACACACACACACACACACACACACACACAAACTATTTCCCATCTGTGCTGTTCCTCTCTATCCTGCTCTTCCGGTGATGTGTGAAGGGAAGGATGTGGCATGCTGCATTCCAGATGCCTGGTTGAGCTTCACACTCCACCTCCCTGTATGAACTAGTTGGTCCAGATTTCAGTGATGATGACACACTGGTAAACATGTACAGTGCCTTCAGAAAGTATTCATACCCCTTAACTTATTCCACATTTTGTTGTGTTACAGCCTGAATTAAAAATTTATGAAATATATATTTTTTCTGACCCATCTACACACAATACCCCATAATGACAACGTGAAAATATGTTTTTAGACAGTTTTGAAAATGTTTTGAAAATGAAATACAGAAAATCTCATTTACATAAGTATTCACACCCCTGAGTCAATACTTTGTAGAAGCACCTTTGGCAGCAATTACAGCAGTGAGTCTTTCTCTAAGAGCCTCACAAACCTGGATTATGCAACATTTGCCCATTATTATTAAAACAATTCTTCAAGCTCTGTCAAATTGGTTGTTGATCATTGCTAGACAACCATTTTCAGGTCTTGCCATAGATTGTCAATAATATTAAGTCAAAACTGTAACTCAGCCACTCAGTAACATTCACTGTCTTCTTGTTAAGCAACTCCAGTGTAGATTTGGCATTGTGTTTTAAGTTATTGTCCTGCTGAAAGGTGAATGAATCTCCTAGTGTCTGGTAAAAAGCATACTGACTGAACCAGGTTTTCCTCTAGGTTTTTTTTTATCCTGAAAAACTCCCCAGTCCTTAAGGATTACAAGCATACTCATAACACAGTGGCGGTCGGTGTCATTTAAGATGAGGGAGGATGATTTTTTCATTTATGAGAATGGCCTTATTTCTATTACAGCATATTGGATGACTGTCATTCATATTCCATTCATCCAGCTCAATGTAACATCGATAGGTTTACATTTATATTTTAGTCATTTAGCAGACGCTCTTATCCAGAGCGACTTACAGTTAGTGAGTGCATACATTTTTTTTCACACTGGCCCCCCGTGGGAATCGAACCCACAACCATGGCGTTGCAAACGCCATGCTCTACCAACTCACATTTTCCCTGTATCCATCATGAGGTTGTTACAACCTAGCCTATGAATTAAAGGTTACAACGTAAACTTTCATTGAGAGAATTTTGAGTAATCAAGGTGACAGACAGTGACACATTCAATACCGGCTTGCACACTCTTGCCTGCATCTAGCTGATCTAGGGTGTAATTATTAGTCCAACAGTTGCAAATGAGAGTTTCTATTGGACAAATTCAGTTATGTTTATCCCCGTTTCGTTCCGTTTGCTTCCGTTTATTTTCAACAGAATCGGTGGAATGAATACACCCCTGATCCAATTTGTAAGTCGCTCTGGATAAGAGCATCTGCTAAATGACGTAAATGTAAATCACACGTGTAGCTCAGTTGGTAGAGCATGGCGTTTGCAACGCCAGGGTTGTGGGTTCGATTCCCATGGGGGGCTAGAATGAAAATGTATGCACTCAATAAAACTGTAAGTTGCTCTGGATAAGAGCGCCTGCTAAATGACTAAAATGTAAAATGTAAAAAAATCACACGCAAACACAGTTAACTTTCATAGCAGCCACATAAAAACAGCATGATAACTTTGCTCGTTGTATATATAATTCCTTCTCTCACCAAACCTTCATTTCATGACTGCTAACCGCTATACACAGCCTACATCATTGTCAACATAGCTACTAGAACTAGCGCGTTAGTAAACCCGCTGCAATCATGCAGTAGAGTGTACAGTCAGAAAGCAGTTTAGCAGTTACACCGGTGGGCCCCGATGGCAATAAATTAATAAAACCAAAAGCTTACCTTGACTTGGAAGAGTTCCAGTGTTGGATAGCCATAGCCAGCTAGCTAACATAGCATCTCTCTCTGTTTGAACCGGGTGTTTGAGTAGGCTAAACTAGCTAGCTGCATTCAACTAGCTAAGTGAAAGTTAACAAAATAAAACCAAATATAGCTAGCTCTACTCTCTCTCTCTCTCACTTGTCTCCTTAATTTTGTAAGAAATTAATTTGATCAAAACTGTTCAACTATTGTCTTTCTCTCTCTTTGAGTCAACTACTCACCACATTTTATGCACTGCAGTGCTAGCCATCTTTAGCTTTCAGTACTAGATTAATTATCTTATCCTTTGATTGGGTGGACAACATGTCAGTTCATGCTGCAAGAGCTCTGATAGGTTGGAGGACGTCCTCCGGAAGATGTTATAATTACTGTGTAAGTCTATGGAAGGGGGTGAGAACCTCCTAGGTTTTTTATTGAAGTCAATGTACCCAGAGAAGGACAGAAGCTATCTGTCCTCCGGCTACACCATGGTGCTACCCTACAGAGTGCTGCTGAGGCTACTGTAGACCATTGCAAAACAGTGTGTTTTAATCAATGTCATGGATTCTGCCGAGACTGCCCTTCCTTCTGGCTCGGGCAGGCTTCGGCGTTCGTCGTCACCGGAGTACTAGCTGCTGCCGCTCTATGTTATATGTTTCTATGTTCATTTGATTGTTGTATGTTGTTGCACACCTGTCCCCTATTATGTTAGTTTGTCTTCCTATTTAACCTGTTCACTTCCACTGTTTGGTGTTCGTGTTTATTTTGATTGTACGAGTGTCCTTTTGTGAGCGGGTTTTGCTCCTCCTTTGTTGTTTTGGAGGGTTTTGCTTGTATTTCTTTACTACTCAGTAAAATGGTTCTTCATCTCATTCTGTGTCCTGCGCTTGACTCTGGCCTACCGCATTCCACCGACATTCGTGACAGAAACATGCACCATTATGGAGTCAGCAGGAGCAGCCGGAGTCACCGAGACGATGGAGGAACGAGTCCAACGTCAGGAATTAATGATTCAGACTCTCGGGGTCACCATGGCACGAGTATTCCAGACAATGGAACAATGGGAGAGAGGTGGTATCCCGTCACCATCTACAACCACTCACCCACCTACAACACTGGTCACCGCTTCGCCATCTGGGTCCAGTGGGATTCGGCTCTCGCTCCCGAGGGCATATGACGGAACACCTGCCGGGTGCCAGGGATTTCCCCTCCAGGTCGAGCTTTACCTGGCCACCATTCACCCGGCACCCTCGGGATATGAGAGCGTGTCCGCCCTCATCTCCTGTCTATCGGGGAAGGCGCTGGAATGGGCCAACGCCGAGTGGGGAGGAATAGACGCAAGTACTGTCCGCTACAAGGATTTCACCCGCCGCTTCCGGGCGGTATTTGATCATCCACCAGAGGGGAGAGCGGCGGGTGAATGTCTGTTCCACCTACGACAGGAGATGAGGAGCGCGCAGGAGTTTGCGCTGGAATTCAGAACTTTAGCAGCCAGCGCGGGATGGAATGAGAGGGCCCTGATCGACCATTATCGCTGCAGCTTAAGGGAGGACGTCCGTCGGGAGCTGGCCTACAGGGACACCGATCTCACCCTGGACCAACTGGTGGACATGTCCATCAGGTTGGATAACCTGTTGGCAGCCTGCGGACGTTCTGATCGGGGGCCATCCATTCCATCCCCCAGCACCTCCGAGTCTACCCCCATAGAGCTCGGAGGTGCTACGGTTAGGGAGACTGGGAGAGGGACCATCCCCTGCACCAACTGTGGCCGCAGAGGACACACTGCTGGTCGGTGCTGGGGAAGGTCCTCAGGAGGTCGAGGCAGCAGGCAGGGCACCGGTCGACCGTCTCAGGTGAGTAGGCACCCGACTCACCCAGAGCCTCCTGTTGCTAATTTGTGTATAGATATTGTTTTTCCAGAAGTTTCCCCCTATTCCCAGCATAAGGCGCTAGTAGATTCAGGCGCGGCTGGGAATTTTATTGATCGCCAGTATGCTCGTAGTTTAGGGATTCCTACTGTGTCTGTTGATAAACCTTTCCCTGTGCACGCATTAGATAGTCGCCCGTTAGGGTCAGGCATAATCAGGGAGGTCACCACCCCACTTCTGATGAGGACGCAGGGGGTCATGAGGAGAGGATTAGCCTCTATCTGATTGATTCTCCTGCGTATCCTGTGGTGTTGGGACTTCCCTGGTTAACCATTCATGACCCCATGATTTCATGGCAACAGAGGGCTCTTAAGGGATGGTCCGGTCAGTGTTCAGGGAGGTGTGTAGGAGTTTCCTTGGGGGCAAATACGGTGGAAAGTCCAAACCAGGTTTCCACCATGCACATTCCTGCCAAGTATGCCGATTTGGCTATCGCCTTCAGTAAAAAGAGGGCGACTAAATTACCACCTCATCGTCCGGTGGATTGTGCGATAAATCTCCAGGTAGGAGCTGCACTTCCCCGGAGTCACGTGTATCCTTTGTCTCAGGAGGAGAGGGCGGCTATGGAGACATATGTCACCGAGTCTCTGAGACAGGGATACATTTGGCCATCCACTTCACCTGTCTTCTCAAGTTTATTTTTTGTGAAGAAGAAGGATGGTGGTTTATGCCCGTGCATTGATTACCGTGGCTTAAATCAGATTACCATCAAGTACAGCTATCCATTACCCCTGATAGCTAGTATGACGGAATCATTGCACGGGGCACGCTTCTTCACAAAATTGGATCTCAGGAGCGTGTACAACCTAGTGCGCATCCGGGAGAGATATGAGTGGAAGACGGCATTTAGTACCACCTCTGGACATTATGAGTATCTTGTCATGCCATACGGGTTAATGAATGCTCCATCAGTCTTCCAATCATTTGTGGATGAGATTTTTAGGGACCTGCACGGACAAGGGGTAGTGGTGTATATTGATGACATACTTATATACTCCACTACAAGGGCCGAGCATGTGTCCCTGGTGCGTAAAGTACTTGGAAGACTGTTGGAGCATGACCTGTATGCTAAGGCAGAGAAATGCCTGTTCTTTCAGGAGTCCATCTCCTTCCTAGGGTACCACATGTCCGCGTCTGGGGTGAGGATGGAGAGTGACCGCATTTCGGCCGTGTGTAATTGGGCGACTCCAACCACGGTAAAGGAGGTGCAGCGTTTCTTGGGGTTTGCCAACTACTACCGGAGGTTTATCCGGGGCTTTGGTCAGGTAGCGGCTCCCATTACCTCGTTGCTGAAGGGGGGACCAGTGCGTCTGCGGTGGTCAGCTGAGGCGGACAGGGCTTTTAGTCGCCTGAAGGACCTGTTTACCTCGGCTCCATTGCTGGCTCATCCGGATCCCTCCTTCACGGTGGAGGTGGACGCATCTGAGGCTGGGATAGGCGCTGTACTTTCTCAGCGCTCGGGCACGCCACCCAAGCTCTGCCCCTGTGCTTTATTTTCGAAGACTATGATGTGGGGGACCGGGAGTTGTTGGCGGTGGTCAAAGCCCTGAAAGCGTGGAGACATTGGCTTGAGGGGGCTAAACACCCTTTTCTCATTTTGACTGACCACCGCAATCTGGAGTACATCCGAGCGGCGAAGAGGTTAAACCCTCGCCAGGCAAGGTGGTCCATGTTTCTAACCCGTTTTGTTTTCACCCTTTCTTACAGGCCGGGCTCCCAGAATGCTAAGACAGATGCTCTGTCCCGACTGTATGACACAGAGGAGAGTTCCGTGGAGCCCACTCCCATACTTCCGGCGTCGTGTCTGGTGGCACCGGTGGTGTGGGAGGTTGACGCGGACATCGAGCGGGCGTTACGTAGCGAACCCTCTCCTCCCCAGTGTCCAGAGGGTCTTAGTGGGAAGTACTGGTGGCCTACCTTAGCCAAGGACGTGAGGGTTTATGTTTCCTCCTGCTCGGTGTGCGCCCAGTGTAAGGCTCCTAGACCTGCCCAGATGGAAATTACAACCCCTACCCATTCCACAAGGACCGTGGTCCCACCTATCGGTGGATTTTATGACTGATCTTCCTCCCTCAAGAGGGAACACAACCATCCTGGTCGTTGTGGATCGGTGTTCTAAGTCCTGTCGCCTCCTTCCCCTGCCCGGACTCCCTACGGCCCTACAAACTGCCGAGGCCCTTTTTACACACGTCTTCCGGCACTACGGGGTGCCTGAGGATATAGTGTCTGATCGGGGTTCCCAGTTCACCTCAAGGGTTTGCCCCTTCGCCTGCCCTGCTGGAAGTTGGGTAGGCGGTTTGTGGGTCCATTTAAAGTCCTGAGGAGATTGAACGAGGTATGTTATAGGTTACAGCTTCCTATTAATTATCGTATTAACCCCTCGTTCCATGTGTCTCTCCTCAGGCCGGTGGTAGCTGGTCCACTCCAGGAGTCTGAGATACGGGAGGTTCCTCCGCCCCCACTGGACATCGGCGTACTCGGTCCGTTCCATCCTGGATTTGAGGCGTTGGATGGGGGGCCTGCAGTATCTCGTGGAGTGGGAGGGGTACGGTCCGGAGGAGCGCTGCTGGGTTGCTAGGAGGGATATCCTCGATCCCTCCTTGTTGAGAGAATTCCATCAGAATCATTACATTTACATTTACATTTACGTCATTTAGCAGATGCTCTTATCCAGAGCGACTTACAGTTAGTGAGTGCATACATTATTATTATTATATATATTTTTTTTTCATACTGGACCCCCGTGGGAATTGAACCCACAACCCTGGCGTTGCAAACGCCATGCTCTACCAACTGAGCTACATCCCTGCCGGCCATTCCCTCCCCTACCCTGGACGACGCTGGGCCAATTGTGTGCCGCCACATGGGTCTCCCGGTCGCGGCCGGCTACGACAGAGCCTGGATTCGAACCAGGATCTCTAGTGGCACAGCTAGCACTGCGATGCTGTGCCTCAGACCACTGCGCCACTCGCCCCGCATCGCGTCCTCCTGGCCATCCCCGAGGCCGGGGGGGGTACTGTCACGGATTCTGCCAAGACTGCCCTTCCTTCTGGCTCGGGCAGGCTTCGGCGTTCGTCATCACCGGAGTGCTAGCTGCTGCCGCTCTATGTTATATGTTTCTATGTTCATTTGATTGTTGTATGTTGTTGCACACCTGTCCCCTATTATGTTAGTTTGTCTTCCTATTTAACCTGTTCACTTCCACTGTTTGGTGTTCGTGTTTATTTTGATTGTACGAGTGTCCTTTTGTGAGCGGGTTTTGCTCCTCCTTTGTTGTTTTGGAGGGTTTTGCTTGTATTTCTTTACTACTCAGTAAAGTGTTTCTTCATCTCATTCTGTGTCCTGCGCTTGACTCTGGCCTACCGCATTCCACCGACATTCGTGACAATCAATTATTTGGTGACGTGAATATATTTAGTATAGTTTTATCTAAAAGGGATAACTTGAAAATGTTCCACTATTTTTATTTTTATGAAATTCGCTGAGTAGGATGGTCCTCCCCTTCCTGTTCTGAGGAGTCTCCACTGCCATAACATGATTTAGCCACCACTATGCTTGAAAATATGAAGAGTGGTACTCAGTAATGTGTTGTATTGGATTTGCCCCAACATAACACTTTGTATTCAGGATAGAAAAGTGAATTGCTTTGCCACATTTTTTGCAGTATTACTTTCGTGCCTTGTTGCAAACAGGATGCATGTTTTAAAAAGTTTATTCTGTACAGGCTTCCTTCTTTTCACTCTGTCAATTAGGTTAGTATTGTGGAGTAACTAGAATGTTGTTGAGCCATCCTCAGTCTTCTCCTATTGCAGCCATTAAACTCTGGAACTGTTTCATGGTGAAATCCCTGAGTGGTTTCCTTCCTCTCCAGCAACTGAGTTAGGAAGGACGCCTGTATCTTTGTTGTGACTGGGTGTATTGATACACCATCCAAAGTGTAATTAATAACTTTACCATGCTCAAAGGGATATTCAATGTCTGCTTTTTTTTACCCATCTACCAATAGATGACCTTCTTTGGAGGCATTGGAAAACCTCCCTGGTCTTTGTGGTTCAATTTGTGTTTGAAATTCACTGCTCGACTGAGGTACCTTACATAAAATTGTATGTGTGGGGTAGATAGATGAGGTAGTCATTCAAAAATCATGTTAAACACTATTATTGCACACAGAATGAGTCCATGCAACTTGTATTTATGCTTGCCATAACAAAGGGGTTGAATACTTATTAACTCAAGACATTTCAGCTTTTCATTTTTAATTAATTTGTAAAAATTTCAAAAACATGATCCCACTTTGACATTATGGGATATTGTGTGTAGGCCAGTGACAAAAAATCTCAATTTAATCCATTTTAAATTCAGGCTGTAACACAACAAAATGTGCAAAAAGTGTGAATACTTTCTGAAGGCACTGTACATGCAGTTTTATAACTAGGGATCCAAGTCTTTCCCGACCATGTGACCTGTCCAGGGAAAACAAAACTGCAAGCTGCTAATCTACATGGTTATTGCCATTGGATAATGCTGTCTGATAAAATACCTGTTTGATTCCAAATGTTATACAATGTTATAGATGTTTTTATTTAACAAAGTAAATCAAGAACTGCAATAAAACCAGTGTATTTATTTTTACAATAACATCATATGAATACGCCTTTTCTTCCATAACAATTTTAACATTGTGATAAATTATTCTCTGAAAATTATTTTGGCTCTGTCATTGAACTAGTCATAATAATATGAAGGCAACACGAGCGTTTGAAACACAGATAATTTAATTATACTAAAACTACATCACTAAACACATTTTCACAGCTCATGCTATATGCAAGATCTACAATAAAATCTGTTTACAACTATTTCATTAGCAATAATACAAACAACATTAGAACATAAAAAACAAACAAATTATATATAAAAACATTTAAATTAGTACCTAGTCCAAAAAATTGTTCCATCCCTTAAATGGTATATTGAAAAATAACCAAAACAAACTGTACACATCAGCTTATACCTCATTTATAGAAAACTGCATTTGGTATATAGTTCTATTTCGTAAAAAAAAAGAAAAGGTACTGAGACAAAGTCGGTGCCGCTGATAAATAGCATGAGTCCGGTCCCTAGGTGTCCAAGGTTTGTATATCTAAAGCTACCACTACCACCTTGCAAACAATGGATGATCAGGGTAGAATGGCTGTCCTTTTTCTGCCCGTCTGAGAAAAGAAATAATGCAGCAGTCTGACAAAAAGCAGCAAGAGCTGCATATGTCCAGAAGGGAGAGAAAAACAAGGCCCCATTAGAGAAAATAAATAAATAAACATCCATTCAAAATAAAGGAGACAAAACAACAGATATTAAAATGTGATCCATGTGGTGCAAAAATGCATTTAAAAAACAGCTACATCATCCTGGATGAAGTCCCGGAGGGAAAGTGTCCAAGGTGTTGCTGTTGTCTTCGTCCCCTCTGGGTTTTGGGACACCTCCTATTAAAAAAAAGACAACAGAATAACATCAAACTGTAATTTTTGAATGCCTCACAAAACACATTACTCAGCACTAGAAATTAGCTTGAAAAATATTAAATCAATTATGATTGTATACATTTGTATAGCAACGTATACATACACTACACCTTTTATAGTCACTACCTTTTGTCAAATGACAAACATTGTTACATTTGGCATAGCATCTTCCATAAGACTTACTCATTTATGCTACTGCATGTTGTTTACAAAAAATGGCTTATAAAAGATAGAACATTTTAATCTGCTTATCAGAAATGTGCTAATAAGATCAGATAGGTCACTTTGGAGAGCACACCCACCTTGTGAAACACATGACAACGGCAACAATAATGGCGATCTGTACGGCTCCGATGACGGCTGCTATGAGAACATAGTGGAGTTTCTGTCCACTGGGCACCACGTACAGGATGTTGAAGTCTTGGATCTCCTCACACTGCTGGCCAGTGTAGCCCGAGTCACACCTGGGGAGACAACCAAACCGCTAGCACTTAATTTCATGATACAGAAATTACCAGGTGTTTACTAAGAAATTACATGGTGAGATGGTAATTACACAGTAATTATCTATGAATTAGGACAAAAAGAGATTAAACACAGCATACACAGGTATGTAAGACAATGAGACACCATGTTTTCTTACCGGCAGGTGGGGATGCTATACTTGATTTCACATTGGCCGTGTTCACAGAAGTTGGCGTAGTCCTCTGTGCAGAGGGTGGGGATCCCTCCATAAGCTCTATCCTCCCCTATGTCTGCCGTGTCTTTAAAGGTATCCAGAAAATCACAGATATTAATATGGATGATATAAATATTAAAGAGCGCGCTAGGCCTTGTCCTCAGTTGCAATTCAAATATAAATGACATTTATCACAGAGCAGAAATATGCTTTGTAGAGATGTAATAGTATAACAGCATTATTTCCATATAGACAACATGAACCATGGTCTGAGATAAATCAACTACCATAACAACATCATAACAGAGTGTGGTAAAAGGGAGCAGCCATACCAAAAAGATCAGTCTTGCTGTTGCTACCATCGTCTTCGTCTTTCTTCTTCCCCTTTTCTAAAAACAAGATAAATATCTGAGTGCAAGACAGAAATTTCCCAATATTACAAATCGGCTAAAAAAAAAAGTATTTTGGCTAAATCAAAACATATTTTTCTGAGCAAGCCATCCTTTCAGTAGCTACAGACAGCAGCATTTTAAATGTGAAAGAATAATTTAGGCTAGATCTTGCTTAAAAATAGTTTTTCAACTGTAAGAAGCTGAAAATAAATGGAATTGGAGGGACTCTGGGAAATAGTGTTCCAGCTCCATGTTCTAAGAGAGCCCTAGTTACCAGAGCGTACCACGGCTTGAAAAGTGCCCCCACTTCTGGAGCAAGCTGTGGCATGATAGAGAGGAAAAGCTGTCATAGTATTTTACACACATTTCTGCTCCACCTCAAGGACGGACTATAAATACTATTTCTGCTGTAATATAGTTAATATCCCAAGTAAAAATAGCAGTAACCTAGCATTCTGACACGGCCTCATTAAAATACATTTGGTTAATCAACAAACCAGTTGAATGTTAGTTATATGATGTAGATTTTGTACAAGTAAGATACCTACCATTTTTATAACCGACGGTACTGTTTAGGATGCACATTTCTGATATACAACAATAAGATGACCATAGATACAATGTGAGGGGTATAACAGGTTTCTATTTGGGCCAGTCGAAGCACGAGGCTGTTGGTAACATTACTCTGACAGACAGTTATTGTAATACGTGCATGCCTTTGCAATGTTCATTTGCATTACAAAATGAAATAAATTATAGATAAGTGGCGAGTGACTGGGTTTAACTTGAGGGCAATTTGGCCTGTTGAGATGTAGGGTGACACACAGGCATGCTTCACTACATTTAATGGCCCTCCTGCAAGAATTGGCCAACTGCACCGTCAGCAGAAATGCCTCAAAACTGATTTAAGAGATAGACACGTACATAGGGTCACATGACAAATGTTGTTAAAAAACATCTCAGAACATGCACAACAATTACTCTGAGAATGAATGTAATATCACCATGGTTACAAATAATATCACCATGGTCATTTAGCAGACGCTCTTATCCAGAATGACTTACATTAGTAATGTGAAATTATAGGAATCCCATTACAGGAATATTGGAACATCCATAACTAGTTATCAGATTTCCAGGGTGGGATGTATTCTACTGCATTTTGAAAAAGGTATTCAAGTTCATGTAATATTTGGTGAAACAAAAAAATATATAGATTATTTATGTAAATAGATATTTTAGCCCTACTCTTTTTAGAACTAGATTTTGAGACGTTTATAAAACAGGGCCACATTTGGGGTAGTACATCTTTGCCCTCAAATGGAGAACTACATTTTTTTTATGGCTTTAAACAGATGTTCTGGTAAGAGAGGAGAAACATATTTGTAGTTCTCTGACCAGCTGGTTGCCCCTTGGTCATTATAATGTGCCCCAAATCCCAATTGTGTGCATCCAGATTGAGGTCATGTCCACAGTGTAGTCTACATTTGAAAGAAGAATCTCAAGTCTTTTGATGCACTGTAGAAATATGTTGTATGTCGGGACAAACCTAATAGTCTCAGTCATCACCGAACAGCACACTGCATAGTCATAGTGAGAATCAATCAACCAATTGGGGTGGGCATCATATTGTTCTGAATGTGTTCACAACAGAAACATCAGAGTTTGACATTAACTAGCCATCATATAGGTCACTGCCAGTATAAAGTGATATAGATGTAGAGGAAAGTTAAGACTGGTGGGTGGGATGCTTATATAAACACAGCACATATCAGGAATATCAGGACTGGCACCAGGAACCCATGCAGGGGAGGATATCTAGGACACTGTACTCAACTACTAAGTAGGATGTTGCATTACAGCAGGATCCCCTCATCACTACATCAATAATCTCAGTCAAATATGAAATTGTGATTTATTTTATTTCCCTGAGATAGTGAATAATAAATCTAATCCATCGAAAGCCACAATCCAATGTTTTTCCCCAGAACGCAGTGTAAATACAGTACATAGGGCATAAAATGACATGTTTCTAAATTACATTTTAAGATTAAAACGTGGCATTACCTGGACACCTCCCTAGATGCTTCACATCAATCTTCACCTGCTTCAAGCACGAAGCCTCTCTTACGTGACAGGGGGTCATGTAGGATTTTCCATCTGTTCCACACACCGGGTTGTCATTATGGCCACTGCAGTCAATGTTACACATACACCTGGGTGTCGAAGAAAACATTTATAATAAACATCTGTTTAATGAACATTGTATTAACACTGTGTTCATTAACAGTGCTAAACATACACCATCAATCAATTTGAATCGAATGGGACAACCCAGGACCCCAGTATATGGAGAAAATAAGCGAAGATATCTATGAAGGACTAGCGGTCGCTAAGGCGTCAGCTTATTGGGATCCAGATGAAGACGAGTCCTCCTTTCAGAGACTACTGAGAGCACAATAGCTGATGAAGACGAGTCCTCCTTTCAGAGACTACTGAGAGCACAATAGCTGATGAAGACGAGTACTCCTTTCAGAGACTACTGAGAGCACAATAGCTGATGAAGACGAGTCCTCCTTAGAGACTACTGAGAGCACAATAGCTGATGAAGACGAGTCCTCCTTAGGACTACTGAGAGCACAATAGCTGCAGTGGAAAGTACTCACAATACATCCTCAGAGTCCACATCGCATTCTGCTCCAAACTTGCAGTTGACGCATTTTGTGGGCTTTTTCCCTCTGCCTGTGCCTGATCCTTCATCATCTGTAGAAAAGGAGAGTATTTCAAAAATGTGTTAATGGTAGCTGTCAACAGAGTTAATATTGTTCTATTAGTGTTTGGATATGCAAAGCTTTTGTTTAAGCAGGCTATGTTTAACCAGCTTTTACTGTAACACTATAACATGGGTTGGCAAGTCAAATGTATTAAAGTGAAGCAAGACGAAGTTATGACACTGTACCTCCGTCGCCTGATCCAGAACTGCCATCTGTGTGTTACAGCATAGAAAATGAGTTAGCTTCAGCTTGGTCTAAAATTATTAATAACAAAATGACTAGGGACAGAATCAAGTGATAAAAAAGGTGCTCCATGAAGGTGATTCTGTACTCTCTTGAGTGAAAGTGTGCAGCCTGCGACTAAGACTCACCTGTATAGCAGGCCCCTTCAGAGACCTGTGATATGGACTTCTGCTGCTTGCACGCTGCTCTCCTCAAGAAGCACTCGTTCTGATAGGTGTCTCCATTGGACCCACAAACAGGGATGTACTTCTTAGAGCACTAAGACACAACGGGCAATGGAAGGATGTTACTGAACCATCATAGCCTAGACCAGGGATCATCAACTAGATTCAGCCACGGGACATTTCTTTCTTTTTTCTTGTGCAGATAGTCAGGGGGCCAGAACTAAATTACAAATAATTTGTAGACTGCAAATTGACTGCAAGAAGCCCAAACAGATATAATATTTGACTAAAACCTTGCTTACATTTGTATACGACCACATACAGTATGTCTCTCTATTATGTGAGGGAATACTTTGGAACAGATTTCCTAAATTAAAATCACTTGGTATTGGTATTTTATTAGGATCCCCATTAGCTGTTGCAAAAGTAGCAGCTACTCTTCCTGGGGTCCACACAACACATGAAAGCTGACATAATACAGAACATTAATAGACAAGAACAGCTCAAGGACAGAACTACATACATTTAGGAGCTGATTTGCTTTGGCAAAGCCATTCCTGCTTGCTCTCATGCTCATGGCAATGGTAATGGCAGTCTTATTTGACAACAGAGAACATGATAGCCTATATTCCACTGTGTTACTTACATGGAACTGGCAGACACATTTCAGGTCAGCCCCATTCTCTTGACAGGTCCCCCCGTAACGGCATGTTGCAGCATCACACACTCTCAGGTCACTCTTCTTCTCAGACAAATCTGTTAAAAACAAGGTGTTCTTATCAGCATGGCAGTGAAATACCATTATTATAGTGATCCATTTGTAAAACCATATGAATATCTAGTATATTCTATGTTGTGTACTAGTATTTATGTGACATTGGTTTTCTACCTGGGAGACATTTTATAACATGAAGATTGGAGCAAATAGTGTGTGAAAACGTTAAACTCAAAACACAATTATTTCCCAAACTACAGCCTTCGAGAAAAACCTCCTACGGTGTAGCCTACCTGGAAACACATTTGTTTACCTAAAATACAGTTAGCCCGGGATCCAAACTTATATGCTGTTTCACCACAAAACAGAGTAAATCAGTTTGGATTCCAGGCTAAAATCCAGTATGAACCAAAGCCCTGACAACTTAAGAGTTCACGGCCACTTGAATACACCTTCCAGTATTGACTTTCATCCATCCGACACACTTGTATAAGACCAAAGCCCATACACTTGAACATCTCTCACTCTCTCACACTGGGTGATATTTATCAGAGGAAGGAGAAGGACAAATCAATGGCACTAAAAAGAGAGGAGTCAATGTAGCGAAGACCCGGGTCAACGTAGCGAAGACCCGGGTCATTAGCAACACGTAGCCATCCAACTCCTTTGCCACAAGACATCAATAGTCATCGCCTCACTTCGTCAACGGTTCTACTAATGAGAGATCCGGTACAGAGAGCTTAGCTGTGCATCGTTTGTACAAGTTTATTGAGAAAGTCAGTGCAATGTGCATTGAGCAACAGTCACTGCCCAGCATAACTGGACTGCGATATCTAGCCACTACTGGTCATTCGGACGAGTCGGTCCTCGTTTACACAGTAATGCCTTGGCATTGCATGATCATAGGAAAGCAAAGCCAATAACCATCAATAGGGACCCAGAGAACAGACTTGAAAAGATTGGAGAAGAGGGTAAAATCCGATCTGATAATCTTTGATCAGGAGCTCAAGCACATTATGTGTGAGAGGCATTCCTGATAGGAATGATAGGGTTTCAGGTTGCCTAAGTGGGCTTACAAGGCAATTATAGTAAGGTATGCCATCACAATATTGTTTGAATAAGTTCATCATTAGCCTGGTCATAAGTAGGGAATTACATTGGATTACATCATCCGGATCAATGAATTTGGTCAAAACAACTCCTCAGCGATGCGAGTCTTCAAGATTAACTTTAATCAACCAGTAACAGTAAACTGTCAAAAACATTATGGATGAAGTGAACTTACAGAGGATTTTATTTCCCATGTTGACATTCAGTTGTATTATATTCTGTTTTTCACTAGCTACAGTAGGTGTGCAAAATGACTGTTGTGCTACTGTGCCAGAACAACTCTAGGTCCATGGACACCCTGAGGGAGAGTGTTTGACTCTGGAGGAAAGGTTAACGCAGAGCTCTAATGGAGGAGTGAGAAGGCCTTCCCAGCCTTCCTGGCAGGTTCGACAGCAGCCATTTACATCCTCCCGGGGTCAACAGCATTATCACCCAGCCCTCCTATCAACTAGCAGCACATTGGAAAACCCTTGCCTGTGAGATTTACAGGGAGGGAGGGAGAGAGACGGAGGGGGGGATGGAGAGGGGGATGGAGAGAAAGAGAAAGAATGAGAAATAAAGAGATAAGAGGGAGCGAAGGAAAGAGAGAGGGAGGGAGGGAGAGAGAAAAAGAGAGAGAAAATGAGAGGTGATGGGAATGGAAGAATCCTACTTCACTGAGGTTTGAACTGAAGTTCCCTCCTGCTCAAATCGCCAGTCCCCATGAGGGAAGACCTATTTCAACATGCAGTAGGCGCTTGATGTTGTCTTATCCCCACTGTTAGAGAATGTTTAAGAAGAGGAAGCCACTATACTACTAAACCATTGTGTTGAGACAGGTAAACACGCCGCAGGGTCTAATAACCCAACCTTTGAACAAATGGGAGGCAAAGTAGTTTCAGGCCAAAGATTATAATCAGCCACTCCTAACAATCCCCTCCTCTTCTCAATAGATCTGTGTGTTACTCAACCAATGGTCACAGTCTCGATATAAAGGGGCTATCCCCGATCCCAGTCACCCTGTACTTAAAGCACTATTGACCAAACGGCTCATTTCCTCATTAAAGTCACTGTCGCCCTGGGGTCCCGAAGCTAGCCGATTAAATACGGGTCATGACCTAAAAGTCCTCTGTAATCAATCAATACCACCACTGTATAGGAACACTAGTCTTTAAAACACTGCAGTAGAAGTCATAGTGGGACCAGAGCTAGAATTAAATCAAACCCTAATGAAATAGCATTGATCCTGACCTGCAATATAGGCACATGTGTAATGTAAGTTAGGTAATTCTGGCTGTTTTATCGATGTTTGTTCTTTATAGCAGTGCAGGTTAACAACAACCGTGCTTCCACTGAATTCAACCCAATCAATGCATGCTTTGAGAAATAAAATCTGTATTTCTCAGTAACAGTTGGGAAATACCACACTTCACTGTATTTAAAGGGACAGTTCACTCTAAAATGAAAATGTTGTCTGATATTTTCAGAAGTAGTCTAATGTCAGGTCAAGCTTAATCCACATCCCACATTTTCATTTGGGTCCACTAGATCCAGCTACATGCCTCAACCTGAAAACGATGGAAGAAATAAGCACTGAATAAAGGTAAGAAATTATATGGTTATTATATTTCCATTCTGCTAAGGTCACATCTGCTATGGGGTTTACTAAGGGGTTTGGGATCAGCACCCAATGATAGGTTGTTTGAAGAGCAACCAGGACCATGGGGAAAAGGAATGGCCTGCTTATTGACGGAAGTTAATCAGGCAAGCAGCAAATGTAAACAAATAGATTGACAAGAGGAAAACAATTGGCTTTATCAGGACAGCTCGCTCTTTGTTATAAATTGGCTGCTTTTAAATAAAAGGGGAAACCGTAGCCTACTGAATGAATACAATACATAGGCCTTGTTATGGGAATGAGAGGAAG
Source organism: Coregonus lavaretus (assembly GCF_964263955.1). Classification (NCBI taxonomy): domain Eukaryota; kingdom Metazoa; phylum Chordata; class Actinopteri; order Salmoniformes; family Salmonidae; genus Coregonus; species Coregonus lavaretus. Next base: position 32,567 of record NW_028162095.1, read on the forward strand.
ACACTCAAGGTTTATGGGATTAAGGAGAGGGTGGAACTACATCCACAACGTGTTTAAATTTCCATTCATCTTAAATATCATCAAACATAGGCCAACCTGTCAAAGTCACACTGAATGTTGGCTTCCATCCTAAAGTGGTGGAACCCCTTAGGAAACCACATAGCAGATGTGACCTTTTAGCAACCATATATATTCTGGGTATAAAGAGTAAAATTAATTTACCCTGAATTTAACCCATGATGACACTGTATACCAGTGGTGTAAAGTACTTGAGAAAAAATACTTTAAAGTACTAATAAGTCGTTTTTGGGGGGTATCTGTACTTTACTATTTATATTTTTGTACTTTTACTTCACTACATTCCTAAAGAAAATAATAATTACTCCATACATTTTCCCTGACACCCAAAAGTACACGTTACATTTTGAATGATTAGCAGGACAGGACATTTTTCCAATTCACGCACTAATGCAGAGAACATTCCTGGTCATCCCTACTGCCTCTGATCTGGCGAACTCACTGAACACACATGCTTCGTTTGTAAATGATGTCTGAGTGTTGGAGTGTGCCCCTGGCTATCCGTAAATTTAAAAACAAAAAATCGTGCCGTGTCTGTTTTGCTTAATATAAGGAATTTGAAATGATTTATACTTTTACTTTTGATACTTAAGTATATTTGAGCAATTACATTTACTTGGATACTTAAGTATATTTAAAACCAAATACTTTTAGACTTTTACTCAAGTAGTATTTTACTGGGTGACTTTCACTTTTACTTGAGTCGTTTTCTATTAACGTATTTTTACTTTTACTCAAGTATGACAGTTGGGTACTTTTTCCACCACTGTTGTATATAAACAAAAGTCATTACTCCTAACCAAGAAACTGAGCAATGACTGTTACCATTTAATAATGAAACCCAACCAAAGAAAGCAGGACAATCCAGGGTGGGGTTCAAATATGGATATTCTTCCCTGCATGCACCTCACCAACCCCCCCCCCCCATTCAGCAAGGACGATAAAGACCTCCAGGATGTGTGTCTGATAAACACAAATTATTCCCATACAAGAGCTTGCTTTGGCAAAGTTAATTGATAAAGTAAATTCATTGATACTCACCTAAGCAGCCCTTGCCTTTTCCTGAGACACATTCGCTGCTCTCAAGGTAAGAGGCTTGTGCTCCAGGCAGTATAGAGGCGGCCAAAAGGCAGAGGACAGAGAGAAAACTGCCTGCTGAGGGTCCGTGAGATGAGAGGGGATATTTTATGGACATGATGCTGTGTAGAGTGGAAACCGTCGTTTCTCCAAATCACAACATATGCCTTTTTTTCATTCAAATTGCAGAAATATACCAACGAATCCACCATAAGTGAATTGATAGACGGAGAACAAAACGCGTTGTTGTTGGCAAACCGTTTCACCCACCGCTAGAGAAAGCTTTCATCTCCTTCGCAGAACGGGGATTATCTCCCAGCATAGCCATAGAAAAAACTGCATTATATCGGATTTTAGCACACAAACTGCATAAACGAAATGTTGGCTTTGCTCTATTGATCGCTCGTCTGGCAGTCGTACGGGATAGGGTGTGCTATCATGGGCTATTTTGACTGTCGCCTTTACCTTTGACGGGTCTGCCTCTATTTTATCCCAGCGGCAAACAGCTGGTTTAAAATGTCCCTCCGAGAATCTCTCTACATCCTTCCTCAACACAATCCCAGCAAAGGCGAAAATAAATGATATTGTTGTAGCAATTTACCCAAACAATGTCTGAGTGAGGTTTTGTGAATCACCATCAACAAAGGACTTCGGTGATGCTTGGGTATCACATGACGCGAGACCACCCCCAATCATTGAAGCACGCTTTGCGGTGGAGCGGTAAGATCACACCATAAATAAAGTATGTGTGGGGAGGAGATTCCGATTGTAGCCTAGTGGGATACGTTATAACGCGACATTTGCTAAAGCTACAGCCTAAGCCTACTAACTTTATTTTGTTAACAAGGAGTAAGACAATTACATTCATTAAAGTATAAGAAATTATAATTATTTAAATTATTATAATGGATTTAAAAAATGCAGGCCTTATGTGCTCTCACATATAAAACAAATTAATAAGAGGGATAGGTCTATCTGGCAGATAGAAAATACACATTTACATTTTACCAATCCATTTTAAAATGATTATTCACAGGTTACTTACCAACTAGTATAAATTACAATTTCCCATATTCCGAATCACCATATTTCTAAAAGAAAAAATATATATTCAAAACACTCAAACTGACAGAATGTGATTGTTCTGGCACTGAGTTTCAGTAGAAGTTGACCTCATGAGTAGCCTAACTAGAGGCGTATTACATGGCTTAGTACATGCTTATAAGTGTTGGGAAGGGCTCGTAACCAAGCATTTCACGGTAAAATATTTGGCGCAATACATTTTGATTTGATAACATAGCTTACATATTACATGACTTATTACATGGCTCATATCGCGTCTCTATTGCTCTCTCAGTCCTGTGGTGTTGGAGACCACAACATCAGTTGCATTATTGATCCTGATGACACAACCACTCTTTCCATTTCATTTTTGGACTGCCGTTCAAAAGACACATTGATGAGTATTACCACATAGAAATCACAGTCAAGCCTTTGCCAGACAGCTGAGGTGCTTGCTGTGAATGTTGTTATTCCAAGAGCACAACACAGGGTTTAGTTTTAGGATCACCGAAGAGAAATCAGGACTATTTTGACTAAAAGATGGATTCCTTTTTTCGGAGTGAAGATATGTGCCTTGCAGGGCTGTTTTCCAAACTGAGTCAGCTCACAACTGCATCAAGGAGTTTGAGCATCTAGGACTGGTGCAATTTAAAGATGTCACATTTCCAGTCAAATCAGTGGAAATGTGGTACACTGTATCTACCACTTTTTATTTACATTTGATGTTTCTCATGAATATGTTGAAATATTAATTTAGTTAATATTTTGTTCATATTCAATTAATCAAATAAAAAACTGATTTTTGTAACGGTCACCCCAGTTTAAATAGTGTTAAACTGAGCACAATATGGCTAATGGCATGAAGTACATCAATTTATGTGCACACCAGTCTATAACGTATTGATTGAACCATGTACTCTGGATGCAATATCACTCTAAAATGTGTATTGATATTAACATTTTACTGTAAGTTGAATCATATAGTCATTGAAGGAAAGAGCTGAAACTATCTAATGTATTATGCATTGTAATGACAAATAACATGTGAAACGTGGATAGACTGTATTACACATGGATAGGCCTTTTGATTGCCCTCTCAGGTTAAGATTAATGGATGTTGTCTGTAAAGCCTTCCACAAAAAACATTCACCAAACCAAACTGTTATTTTTGTGCCTCATTTATTATCTTGCATTTACTTATGCAATTACATGATTGTAACATGTTATTGATTATTTTTGTCATTAAGTTTGGTTACATTACTTGATTCAGTGTTAGTTGTGTTTTCTAATGAAGGTAAACACTTCAAGCAGAATATGAGAAAATTGTTGACACTGAAATCATTACTTAAACTGCTAATTAGGCTATTCCTAACAGGTAGGCTATATAAGCCAATTGAAGTATACAGGTTATTTTTATGTTTTAGCTAAATCCTGGAACAGTGTCCTTTCAGTGCAGATTTGTGAGGGAAGTTTCAGAAATTCTTCGTAAGTATGGTGTTTCTAAAGGTACATTTAAATACATAGGAGTCTGGACGAAAGCCCCTTTTGATTGATACATATAATATTCCCTCACTAAATATTGTGCTCAATTTCTACTAGGATTCCTGTAAAAGGAGGTTGTGAAGGCAAACATCCCCATCCCAGCAGAATTTACTAGTGAGAGAATACCTTTGAGATGTTCTGGATTTAGTGGTGAGATGCTTGCTCTCATGGTTGGCTCCGTGTAATCATTAGTTTTAAGTTGACCTTGTTTATGCCAAGTTATGCCAACAACTATGATTTGAAACAAACTGATTTGAATGGCATCCACATTCCTCCATTTCTGTTACCTCAGTCTAGCTTTGATCAACTGGAGCAGGAGCTGAAGGAGACCAACTCAATCCGAGACACTCAGGCAGAACACTCAACTAATGGAGATCAACCATCTCCTGCAGATGACTGCTGACTTTTTTGAGGAGGTAAATAACTGACAGCATTAGACTTATGCCCTTCTATGACAAATACTGGGATGGCAAGATGGAAAGATAAGAATTACATAAATGTCATAAAGAATAATAACATAAACAGCTGAGTCCCAGCTGAGCTTCCTTCTGAGGATTCAGTGTACTCGTCCAGGATGACAAGCTGATGCACCAGTTACACTAGCACCAACTTAGGTAGATTTTTAACCTCATGTTACTAGTCAGGCTAACCACAGAAAAAAAGCACTAGAGTAGGTCTTACAGTGTGTGTGCCTGCTACTCAATGGGCAAAACCGGGCATGGGAAGTCATAATTACATATTTTTCAGGTTGTTGTCTGGTTGTTGAGAAGTCAGATAACCAGATTACAACCAAGTAACAATGTATTTTTGTCCACTGGGAAACATGATGCCTTCCTCTTCTGTCCTCAGGCACGTTTATTATGTTTGTGACTGTTTTCTGCTCATAGGAGTATCCAGTGAAGAAGGATGTGTTTGTTGTATTTGTCCAAGGAGACCAGGTCAGAAGAAAGATCAGAAAGTTATGTGATGGGTTAGTGAAATTATCCCTTGAGTATGTCAAAAGTAAAATAATAAGAAAATAAAACTGCTCTCAAAGATTAATATTATGTTCTACTCTCAACAATGCATATGCACAAAAGGAGGTGAGAACAAATGTCAACACGCGCATTGAAGAACTTCGAATGGTAAATGGTCTGTTATATAACCCTTTCACGATGATGCTGCATACTGTATGTAACTGAGGTATTGAGTATGATGGGTCAAGACTACTGCTATACTGTCAATCGCTATGTATTTTCACGGTTGCACAGATCACCGGTTTCAGAATGGGAAGAGTACAAGATCTCATCAAATTAATTGACTTCTTTGTTTGTTTTCCTTCCTTCCTTCCTTCCTTCCTTCCTTCCTTCCTTCCTTCCTTCCTTCCTTCCTTCCTTCCTTCCTTCCTTCCTTCCTTCCACTTCTCCTCGCTTCTGTCAGGTCCTGAAGAGGACAGAACAGTTCCGTGCGACTGCCCTTACTACAGCAGCAGCAGCCAACCTCCAGGAGTGGACCACTAAAGTAAAGAAGATGAAGGCCATCTATTACACACTGAACCTCTGTAACATAGACATCACACAGAAGCTGATTGTTGCTGAGATTTGGGGTCCAGTGTCTGACTTAAACTCTGTGCACACCCGCTATGATAAAGGGATCAGTAAGTACCCCGAACTTGATTTAATTACAAAGCATTCAGGGTGTACACAGACAGATTTAGGGTGCACATCAATGCAGATTTCTTAAAATTAACTGTGTGTGTATGCATGTGAATACAAACACATGCATGTGAATACACAACCCCGCACACACAACCTGATATAGCCTTCGAATTCTGCAACACTCCATTCACATAACAGACCATGAGCTTATTAAAACAACTGAAGCAGCAATGGCAGCCAATCCAGATGAATGACATCGCTACAACAATAAGACAATAATTAAACTACAGTTTTATGATGTTTCCAAACGTTATGTTTTTATGTCTCATTTATCCTTTACCGGGTTGAATTCCGAAACAAGTTCTACAATGAATCTGGGTACAAGTTCACACCACTTTACTTCGACAGGATGCTCAACATGCAGTGATTTCAGATAGAGAAACATGCTATTGCTATTGCTAAAAGGCCATTCTCATATGCATTTATTGTTTATGTAGATATGTGTTTGTGTTAGTCATTGATCACATTAAGTTGTGTTGATCACACTCGATATGTGTGGTCCTCTGTAGCTCAGCTGGTAGCGCACAGCGCTTGTAACGCTAAGGTAGTGGGTTCGATCCCCGGGACCACCCATACACAAAAACAAACAAAAATGTATGCACGCATGACTGTAAGTCGCTTTGGATAAAAGCGTCTGCTAAATGGCATATATATTAATTTTTTTATATGTGTATACTACACTACCGGTCAAAAGCTTTAGAACACCTACTCATTCAAGGGTTTTTCTTTATTTTTACTATTTTTTACATTGTAGAATAATAGTGAAGACATCAAAACTATGAAGGAACACATATGGAATCATGTAGTAACCAAAAAAGTGTTAAACAAATCAAAATATATTATATATTTGAGATTCTTCAAATAGCCACCCTTTGCCTTGATGACAGCTTTGCACACTCTTGGCATTCTCTTAACCAGCTTCACCTGGAATGCGTTTCCAACAGTCTTGAAGGAGTTCCCACATATGCTGAGCACTTGTTGGCTGCTTTTCCTTCACTCTGCAGTTTGGTTGAGGTCGGGGGATTGTGGAGGCCAGGTCATCTGATGCAGCACTCCATCACTCTCCTTCTTGGTAAAATAGCCCTTACACAGCCTGGAGGTGTGTTGGGTCATTGTCCTGTTGAAAAGCAAATGATAGTCCCACTAAGCCCAAACTAGATGGGATGGCGTATTGTCGCAGAATGCAGTGGTAGCCATGCTGGTTAAGTGTGCCTTGAATTCTAAATAAATCACAGACAGTGTCACCAGCAAAGCACTCCCACACCATAACACCTCCTCCTCCATGCTTTACAGTGGGAATTACACATGCAGAGATCATCCGTTCACCCACACTGCGTCTCTTAAAGACACGGCGGTTGGAACCAAAAATCTCCAATTTGGATTCCAGACCAAAAGACACATTTCCACCGGTCTAATGTCCATTGCTTGTGTTTCTTGGCCCAAGCAAGTCTCTTCTTATTATTGGTGTCCTTTAATAGTGGTTTCTTTCCAGCAATTCGACCATGAAGACTTGATTCACACAGTCTCCTCTGAACAGTTGATGTTGAGATGTGTCTGTTACTTGAACTCTGTGAAGCATTTATTTGGGCTGCAATTTCTGAGGCTGGTACCTCTAATGAACTTATCCTCTGCAGCAGAGGTAACTCTGGGTTTTCCATTCCTGTGGCGGTCCTCATGAGAGCCATTTTCATCATAGCGCTTGATGGTTTTTGCGACTGCACTTGAAGAAACTTTCAAAGTTCTTGAAATGTTTCAAATTGACTGACCTTCATGTTTTAAAGTAATGATGGACTGTCATTTCTCTTTGCTTATTTGAGCTGTTCTTGCCATAATATGGACTTGGTCTTTTACCAAATAGGGCTATCTTCTGTATACCCCCCCTACCTTGTCACAACACAACTGATTGGCTCAAACGCATTAAAAAGGAAATAAATTCCTCATATTAACTTTAAAGAAGGCACACCTGTTAAATGAAATGCATTCCAGGTGACTACCTCATGAAGCTGGTTGAGAGAATGCCAAGAGTGTGCAAAGCTGTCATCAAAGCCAAGAGTGGCTATTTGAAGAATCTCAAATATAAAATATATTTAGATTTGTTTAAACATTTTCTGGTTACTACATGATTCCATGTGTGTTATTTCATAGTTTTGATGTCTTCACTTTTATTCTACAATGTAGAAAATAGCAAAAAAATAAAGAAAAACCCTTGAATGAGTAGGTGTTCTAAAACGTTTGACGGGTAGTGTATATGTCATCTATAACTGTCGCCATGGTATAAAAAAATACAGTATGTGCAAGCATGGTGTAGCATTTGCCACAAGATGGCAGCACACAATCATCAGTCAGTCATGGTTCTAAAATTACATTCAGCAACAAGAATTGCCAAAAACACAGTCAATAGAGAAAGATTTAGATGAGCATCTACTCCTTCAAATATGTTTTCACGTTGTATTTTATTATTTGTATAAAATGAAAATAAAATAAAAAGTGTTTACATTCAACAAATCTGTGAAATATCTTGGGATAGAATATGGAAAAATATGTTATTTTATTGTGATGACTGTACAGATTCTTCTTGTACATGCTTAGTGCATTGAAAGTAAAATCCCAAACCAATCAGTGTATCTGTTGCCCTGCAACATGATTCATATCAAGAGTGTAATAATACTGTATATCTTTATGTTTAAGTTGAACCCTCTCCATCCTGCTAAATAAATACTTTATTGTATAAACTAATTGGTCCTAATTGGCTAAATATTAAATTAGAGAGAATAGCTTGATCTGTAGATTTGGGGGACAGATTAGTTATTTGTGGATGTGCTACATTTAATTAATCTCTGTAGTCCTCTCTAGGAAAGAAAAGTGCATCATTGCCTAAACATCGACATTAGAATGTTCCATTGAAGGAACCACCAAGGAATGTAGGCTATATTTGCAGAGTTATTTAAGCCAGTTGTTGTTCAAATCTAAAAACTGTGTGTAAAAAGCATTGTAAAAAACCCTTTTGCAGTGAAGAAAAAGGGTTACAGTTTCGGCTCACCTAACTTAATTTGCTTTCAACTGCTTGAGGAAAGGAAAGGGGATTCCCCCAGTTACCTTCAAGCCTAACAGTTGGCCTATATGACCATTCAGATTGACAATAACAATTATCAGCTACATACAAAAAATAATAGTAGCACATTCATATTCATAGCTCAATTCGATAAGGATGGTCACAACCCTCTGAAGACTGACCAAGTGCATTCAGATTTGAAAATGACCACGTCTATAACACAGCTGTGAAACCATACTGGTCACAGTTGGTATCATGGCGCTATTCCATCCTTATGTCTGCCACAGTTTATTCTAAGCATTGCAGTATATGTGTGTGTTCCTTTGTCTTTGTAAAAAAGAGGAGGGTTGGGACTTGACCATGATGGTAATCCCGGGGATTGACTGCACAATTGCTTCAGCCGTTTATTAGACAAGGCATAGGTACATTTTTATGTCTTATTTCATTTATATGGGTCCAGGTGCATCTTGTGTGCCAAGACCTTGGAGTTCTGTCAACACAAGACTCCTCCAAATGACTATAACACACAACTTAGAATACTTATTAATACACAACCTTCAAGTGTTGAGGTCAGTTCCATCCACTTACAAGTATTCAATATATGTAAAATATGCATACAACTTTGTTCTATCTCTATGGCATACACAATGGCCTGCCAGTTATGGGTGTTTACTTTGCTCTGTCAAAACTGGAGAAAGAATGACTGGTGGCTTAACCAAAATTAGTTTTCGTAATTCTGGAGATTTGGGTAAGTCATCAATCTTTGCTAGTGAGAGGGGGAGGGCAATCATTGCTTAGAGCTGGACTGTGCTTTTGCAGTGAGTGCAAGTTGCAAGAGGCAGGTGAAAGCAGGTTAATTGAATTGGGCTTTAAAAAATGTGGATTGAAAGTGAGAGCAAGTGTGTGGTCACCTCTTTGCCCTCATTCCTTATTCTCCTCCGAGGGCACTTTTCCCACTTGCTGAGCAGAATATGCTTCATGCATGATGGAATCTCACTGAGGGGTCTCAACTTGAACGTTTTATGCACAGGTTTCATTCTGTGTGTGTGTGTGTGTGTGTGTGTGTGTGTGTGTGTGTGTGTGTGTGTGTGTGTGTGTGTGTGTGTGTGTGTGTGTGTGTGTGTGTGTGTGTGTGTGTGTGTGTGTGTGTGTGCGTCCCCACATGGATAGTAAAACAATGAAAATTCTCCCTGGTACGGACATTTCCTACGTCCCCATGAGAACAAAGGCTATTTTAAGCTTAGGGGTTAGGTTTAGGGTTACAATTAGAGTTAGGGTTACAATTAGGGTTAGGGTAAGGGGTTAGTGGTTAGGTTTAGCGTTCCGGGTTATGGCAAGGGTTACAGTTTGGGTTAGGTTTAGGGGTTAGGGAAAATAGGATTTTGAATGGAAATACATTTTAGGTCCACACAAGGATAGAAGAACATAACATGTGTGTGTGCGTGTGTGTGCGTGTGTGTGTGTGTGTGTGTGTGTGTGTGTGTGTGTGTGCACAAAGGCTATCATAGTAAAATAAAACTTAAACTAAAACTTAAACTAATGATGACAAAACAATAATTTAATTATTTAGTCAACTGAAATAAAATCATGACCAAACCTATTTGAAAAACTAAAACTATACTGAAACAATTATATTTGACTCCAAAACGAACTAAAATAAAATAAAACCATCATGAGTTATGTTCATAAAAAAAGAAATGTTTTACTTTGCGCAAAAACCTAATGGGGTTTTCAAGCTACTGAATCTGGTGGGTAAATGCTACCAGGAGAAGCCGATGTTTCAAATAGGCTTAGCTTGTGCATCACTATCACTAGCTTTCACTAGCTGATAGGGAAAACCCCCCGCTAGGCAGCTAACTTGATTCTTCTTACATGTACTACTAAAGTTAAAAAGCATTGGATTGGTGTAAACATGGGCACGATAGAGTTTATTTCCTCCATATTCTTTTGCACCAATCTTGACGCTATTCCTTTTAAATTCAAGTCACATTGAGATTTACTTTATATCTTAAACCTAACCTTAGCTATGGGTTTCTCATTTGAACAACTGACCACAGCAAGGCCAATGTGTACAACGGTCTGTCTAACCGTGAATAATCACTGCGTGCAATACGGTTTTGTAAACCTCAGAAATTCTAAGCTTAATTGTTTTAAGAAGGTCATACCATGGATCATTTAGCTATTTGTTTTTGAATTTTAGGACCCCTTTAGGTATATATAAAAAAATGTAAAAATTATTTGATAAAATATTGAATTCGGCCTTTACTACTATAGCCCATAGAGACGCATTGAATAACACATTCATAAATGGCACAAAAAAAGACAGTCAAAAAACAAATAATAAGGAATAAAGTGTCTGTCCTATATCTAGGAGATATAAGAAAGCTCAGGAAATATATATATATATATATATATATATATATATATATATATATATATATATATATATGTATATATTTAACCCCTTTTTTTTTGCTAGCACAAAATTATCTCCATTAATTTGTATGGGTTAGCTGTAGATGAGTCCATCGTGTTCGTGTATGCCAAACCGTTCGGATGCTACAGAGGTTTTCGTGAGAAGACCGATTTTCGGGATGTCTCCTGGTCTGACAAATAACGCTGTAGCTCTGCCACTTTCCACCGCAGACGCAGAAGGGCGACATACAGTGCCTTGCAAAAGTATTCATCCCCCTTGGCGTTTTTCCTATTTTGTTGCATTACAACCTGTAATTTAAAATTGATTTTTATTTGGATTTCTTGTAATGGACATACACAAAATAGTCCAAATTGGTGAAGTGAAATTAAAAGAATAACTTGTTTCAAAAACTTCAAAAAAATAAATAACAGAAAAGTGGTGCGTGCATATGTATTCACCCCCTTTGCTACGAAGCCCCTAAATAAGATCTGGTGCAACCAATTACCTTCAGAAGTTACATAATTAGTTAAATAAAGTGAACATGTGTGTAATCTAAGTGTCACATGATATGTCATATATACACCTGTTCTGAAAGGCCCCAGAGTCTGCAACACCACTAAGCAAGGGGCACCACCAAGCAAGCGGCACCATGAAGACCAAGGAGCTCTCCAAACAGATCAGGGACAAAGTTATGGAGAAGTACAGAGAGGGTTGGGTTATAAAAAATATCAGAAACTTTGAACATCCCACGGAGCACCATTAAATCCATTATTAAAAAATGGAAAGAATATGGCACCACAACAAACCTGCCAAGAGTGGGCCGCCCACCAAAACTCATGGACCAGGCAAGGAGGACATTAATCAGAGAGGCAACAAAGAGATCAAAGAACCCTGAAGGATCTGCAAAGCTCCACAGCGGAGATTGGAGTATCTGTCCATAGGATCACATTAAGCCGTACACTCCACAGAGTTGGGCTTTGTGGAAGAGTGGCCGGATAAAAAGCCATTATTTAAAGAAAACCTGTTTCAGTCTTCCAGAGATTTGAGACTGGGACGAAGGTTCACTTTCCAGCAGGACAATGACCCTAAGCATACTGCTAAAGCAACACTCGAGTGGTTTAAGGGGAAACATTTATATCTCTTGGAATGGCCTAGTCAATGCCCAGACCTCAATCCAATTGAGAATCTGTGGTATGACTTAAAGATTGCTGTACACCAGCGGAACCCATCCAACTTGAAGGAGCTGGAGCAGTTTTGCCTTGAAGAATGGGCAAAAATCCCAGTGGCTAGATGTGCCAAGCTTATAGAGACATACCCCAAGAGACTTGCAGCTGTAATTGCTGCAAAAGGTGGCTCTACAAAGTATTGACTTTGGGGGGGTGAATAGTTATGCACGCTCAAGTTTTCAGTTTTTTTTTCTTATTTCTTCTTTGTTTCACAATAAAAAATATTTTGGGTCTTCAAAGTGGTAGGCATGTTGTGTAAATCAAATGAAACAAACCCCCCAAAAATCAATTTTAATTCCAGGTTGTAAGGCAACAAAATAGGAAAAATACCAAGGGGGGTGAATACTTTTGCAAGCCACTGTAGGTGGATGTGGTGGATTGAGACACAGCCTATGCAAAAAAAACAGAGATCTCTATCTTAAACTGAAGGATTGTTTTAATTATTTTTTATTATATTACTTAGATTAACGCACCGGGGCGTAAATAGACTCTAGGGGTGTGAACTAAATAAAAACTACCAAATCAGGTCTGAAAACTAACTGAAAGTAAACTGAATTCAAAAAACAACAAAAATGTAAAAAGTAATAGAAATAAATAAAAACACAAATCTAAAATAACCTTGGTGCACATTGCCAGTGCCAGAGCGTCAGAATCCCTGCATGTGAATCTCCTTATTATTGTAAAAAATAAAGAGTATGTACTCAGCCCTATAGGTGTGGAGACATACGTGTGAATCTCATTAAAATAAAGAGTATATACTCAGCCCTATAGGTGTGGATACATACATGTGAATCTCATTAAAATAAAGAGTATGTACTCAGCCCAATGGGTGTGGATACATCTGATGTGCCTCAGAACCAGAGGAAAGAGGCTCTGAAGACAGACTCATGTCTTCCAGCATTGTAGTGTTTGCTCTGACTGAAAGGATATTTCCAGGTGAATACCATGATTTAACTCAGAAAGATGGACTGTAATTATTTGTTGTAATGTGTTGAGCATTGAGTCATGTTTGGTCACTGCTTTTACCAGTTTGTCAAAAAATGACAGTTACAACTGTGTTGACACAGCATACAAGTGTAAACCACAGATAAGGGTACACCACACTGCAGGTGCACTCATAAGGTTTTCATTATATTTAAGGACAAATGTTGTTTTGCATTGTCCACAAGAAGAACAACTTCTAAGATGTGTTGTATGGTGTATTATGTTGAAGCAGGTCGCACATCACATCCTCAGTCAGAGTTGACCTGGGGTCTTTTCCCACTGAACTTCTCTCACCTTATCATACACTGCAGGTTGTACTTTTAACAAAACAATTGCATGAAAACATTCCGACAGAGCAATTCATTAATGTTGCTCATACAGTAGTCATCCCACTGGATGCTCCCACTGGTTAGGACACAAGGTGAACCTGTTAGCATTATGATCCAGGTGACCTTGGTTGGACAGTTTGTGTTATTTAACAATGTGGGATTATGTGTCCCTTACTGTAGTCTTTTCCCAGCAACTATAAGACAAGTTAACAAAATGGAAGACAGAGATATTCAGAATAGTTTTCCACACATTTCTTGGATAAATGGTGTTGTAATTGTATTGAAAGTGGACATTTCAGTCCAGATCTTCGTTCTTCAGGTCTTTACTTTTTGCTTCCGCTCAGCGGGTAAGAATGCACTTCCAAATTCATTTAATTCACTGTCACCTAATGTACTAAAAGAAGAAAGGTAACCCATTTGCCTTAATGCTTTGTGTACTCAGAAATGCGTTGTTCACAAAGTGATTCATCGTGTATGTTGAAAGCCTTTTTAAACTAGCATAATCGAAACAGTTTAATAATGCATTTTGCATTGAAGGTCCAGTGAGTGCCTCTCATGTTTACTCCTAATCAACACAGTAGACCTCAAACTGCATTTGATGTAAAGTGATTTATGAATAGTTTTAGTGATAACAAATTGAGTGGCTTTAAATTATTATTATTTAATTACATTAAATTATGGATGAAGATAGAAATTGTGTACGGGAAATATGAGTAAAAAACAACAAGTTAAAACCCATCAAATCTAAAGTCTCAAGGAAAAGTACCAAGACAGGATGTGAATCACTGCTATACTCAGACATCTTTAGGTTAGAACAATGCTGCACAGTATCTGGACTATATCAACCGAAAAGTCGCTGGTTCGAATCCCCGAGCCAACAAGGTGAAAAATCTGTCGATGTGCCCTTGAGCAAGACACGTAACCCTAATTGCTCCTGTAAATCGGTCTGGATAATAGCATCTGCTAAAGGAATGAATTGTGAATGTAACAAGGGCCTTTCAACATTGTAGTACTAAGACCTACTGGGAGGAGATGAGGTCATTTGCTTCGGCTGATAATCTTGTACCTCTTGTTTTTGTGACAGCAATAAACTACAAAGGTTTTAAGCCTGTATAGCCATAATCAAATGCATGATCGGCAATACAATTATATCATGCCCTGGTAGGGTGATGTATGTTGCCACAATGTACAGTTTTTTTATTCAGTAGTGTTGTTGAAAAATAGGGGTAGGGTTGTAGAGAATCGAAGGACCATGAATGTAATAAGAAACCTTAGGTGCTGGCTTAAGGCCGGTAGCAACCACTACAGAATGTCCGGTCAGAACAAGGATGAGGCGGATGTTCAGGTTCAGGGGAGTTTAATGGAAGAAGATGTCCACATTCACACACACATCACACACACATCTGACCACTCATGGTTCAGATATCTGAGAATCACGTACAGCGATAACTGACATTAACTATGGTTCTGAAAGGGAAGAGGAGAAAGAAAACTTAGGCTATAGCACTGCTATAATATGAATGACGTAGTACAGTGCATTCGGAAAGTATTCAGACCCCTTGACTTTCTCCACATTTTGTTACATTACAGCCTTATTCTAAAATTGATTAAATATGTTTTTTTCCCTCACCAATCTACACACAATACCCCATGATAACAAAGTGAAAACAGGTTTTTAGAGCTCAGGTGCATCCTGTTTCCATTGATCATCCCTGAGATATTTCTACAACTTGATTGGAGTCCACCTGTGGTAAATTCAATTGATTGGACATGATTTGGAAAGGCACACACCTGTCTATATAAGGTCCCACAGTTGACAGTGCATGTCAGAGCAAAAACCAAGCCATGAGGTGGAAGGAATTGTCCGTGGAGCGCCGAGATAGGATTGTGTCGAGGCACAGATCTGGGGAAGGATACCAAAAAATGTCTGCAGCATCGAAGGTCCCCAAGTACACAGTGGCCTCCATCATTCTTAAATGGAAGAAGTTTGGAACCACCAAGACTCTTCCTAGAGTTGGTCCATCAACCTAGAAGGGCATGTTGTGATAGCCTGAGTCTGCATATCAAATGTCTATCACATTGTAGCCGTTGCATCTACACATGGTAGTAAAATCTTTCTCTTATCCCTCCACTGTGTCCGCATTGAAACCAGATTTATTGGTGCCTCCCTGTATGCTGATTATTTACCAGATATTCTTTCAAAGAAATATGTATTTATTTATTTTAAGACAATTATTGATGCCATAAGTCAATGTTGCTACCTGTCAATGATTTTAGAGGCTGGTATAATGATGATTTAAATGGTTTGACCATCCAGATCTGTTTACGTTTACTTGATATCCAGATACAATGGGTCCCTGACAACCTTCGGAGTTGGTCAGGAAGATCTGATCACAATCAGATCCCAATGCGTCTTTAATCATCTACACCTGTCAACAAATGTGGGCACAATCAGAATGTGGACAAGATCAGGACAAAAGACGCATGTTAGAACCTGGTATAAACAAGGCTTTTAAGGAATCAGACAGTGTTTACTGACATTCCATTGCAGTGAGTGAGCTGAAATGCCATGAGATCATCAACAAACAAACTGGTGTCTTAGACCAGGGGTCTTCAACCTTTTCTTACTCAGGGACCCCGGCCCGGGCAAACCCAGGGACCTCCATCATATGTTTGCAAAAAAAAATGGTCTTATACAATACATCTTGCCATCAGGTGAATGATAAAGACAAGAAGAAGTAATCAACATTTTAAAATGAATAGATTTTGTAGATAGTTTTTCATTATTATGACCTCATCCCCACATTATAATTGGAAGAGGAAGTTAAAACTCTAACATAGCCTATTAGCTAAAAAGGTAACTCCAAACACATTTTCGCTAATAACAGCTGTTAAACAAAGGTTAGCCATGTGTTGGCAAAAATTTATGTCACAGTCAAGAAAGATTACCAGCAGCCAGCGGCACTTCCCTCAACTGGTACTCACGGTGTCAGTAGTTACCAAACTGTGGTCTGCGGACCACTGGTGGTCCATGGGGGGTACTGCAGGTGGGCCACGTTTTTCTTTTTACATTTATTTTTAAACAATACCAGTTGGGAGTAAAATGGTATTATAAGCAATTTTACATTAATTTCACATGCAAATTGTTTAACAACACATCTGTAATATGTCTTAAAGGTAGACTCAGCGAGAGGACGTTGCCATGAGCAGCACCGCAGATATTGAGATGAGTGAGATGCAAGACTTCACTCTCACACGGTCACACACTATCTGCACATGTGCACGGGTTCGCTTCACGCTCTTACAGTGTGGGAGCCACGGCACCAAAACAGCGGAGAAGTTGTGCCTCACGCTTCAACGCTCTTAGTTGTTGCGGAAATTGACACACTATGCTGTTTACTTTCTGCATCTACGTCATATCGCTGAGCCTACCTTTAAATCTGTTACATTCACTGATAAAATGCACTCTACATTTGACTGCTGATATTTTATGTTAAAGGCCCAGTGCAGTCAAAAACGTGACTGTTTTATAATTTTTGCCCCACTATGAGGTTGGAATAATACTGTGAAATTGTGAAAATTATGATAATGCCCTTTTAGTGTAAGAGCTGTTGGAAAATACTGAGTGAAATTTCAGCCTGTTTTGGTGGGATGGAGTTTTGGCCTGCCTGGTGACATCAGCAGGTGGTAAATTAGTTAATAGACCAATAAGAAAGAGAGTTTGAAACCTCTCTGCCAAATAACAGCTAGTTTTCAGTTTTCCCCTTCCCAGTTAGACCACTCCCAGACAGTCCTAGCAAAATTCTTGCTTGAGAAATTGCTCTTTGCTAAGAAGCTATTTTTGTTTATTTTTGACAATTTTTATTGAAAACAATCAAATTCCAGATACTCCAGTGCAGAGGATGTGAGCGGAGTGGAGCCGGAGTGGAGATGAAAAGAATGTTGGCACGGCCAAATGCAGACTGCTGTGCAACTCCCTATTCGGGTAGGATGCAATTTTGGAATTTACATTTCGATCTGTCTTTTCAAGTGTGTGCTCCGTATTTAGTTTAAGATACACTACATGACCAAAAGTATGTGCATTAATATGGAGTTGGTCCCCCCTTTGCTGCTATAACAGCCTCCCCTCTTCTGGGAAGGCTTTCCACTAGATGTTGGAATATTGCTGCGGGGAATTGCTTCCATTCAGCCACAAGAGCATTAGAGAGGTCGGGCACTGATGTTGGCCGATTAGGCCTGGCTCGCAGTCGACGTTCCAATTCATCCCAAGGGTGTTCGATGGGGTTGAGGTCAGGGCTCTGTGCAGGCCAGTCAAGTTCTTTCACACCGATCTCGACAAACCATTTCTGTATGGACCTCGCTTTGTACACTGGGGCATTGTCATGCTGAAAGAGGAAAGGGTCTTCCCAAAACTGTTGCCACAAAGTTGGAAGCACAGAATCGTCTAGAATGTCATTGTATGCTGTAGCGTTAAGGTTTCCCTTCACTGGAACTAAAAGGCCTAGCCCGAACCATGAAAAACAGCCCCAGACCATTATTCCTCCTACACCAAACTTTACAGTTGGCACTATGCATTAGGGCAGGTAGCGTTCTACTGGGATCTGCCAAACCCAGATTTGTCCGTCGGACTGCCAGATGGTGAAGCGTGATTCGTCACTCCAGAGAATGCGTTTCCACTGCTCCAGAGTCCAATGGCGGCAAGCTTTACCCCACTCCAGCCGATGCTTGGCATTGCACATGGTGATCTTAGGCTTGTGTGCGGCTGCTTGGCCATGGAAACCCATTTCATGAAGCTCCCGGCGAACAGTTCTTGTGCTGACATTGCTTCCAGAGGCAGTATGGAACTCGGTAGTGAGTGTTGCAACCGAGGACAGATGGTTTTTACACGCTACATGCTTCAGCACATGGCAGTCCCGTTTTGTGAGCTTGTGTGGCCTACCACATCCCGGCTGAGCCGTTGTTGCTCCTAGACGTTTCCACTTCACAATAACAGAACTTACAGTTGACCGGGGAAGGTCTAGCAGGGCAGACATTTGACAAACTGATTTGTTGGAATGGTGGCATCCTATGATGGTGCCACGTTGAAAGTCACTGTCCTCATCAGTAAGGCCATTCTACTGCCAATGTTTGTCTATGGAGATTGAATGGCTGTGTGCTTGATTTTACACCTGTCAGCAACGAGTTTGGCTAAAATAGCCAAATCCAGTAATTGGAAGGGGTGTCCACATACTTTTGCATACATAGTCAGGGTTGGGTAGGTTACTTTCTAAATGTGTTACAGTTACTAGTTCCCTGTCCAAAATTGTAATCAGTAATGTAACTTTTGGATAACCCAAACTCAGTAATGTAATCTGATTACTTTTAGATTATTTCCCCTTAAGAGGCATTAGAAGAAGACAAAAATGTATGTTACCAATTGAATGACATCTATTGCAGGATAAATCAATGTTAGTGTTTACATAGCTGGCCATATATTTACTTTATGGGTTGGTTATGTAGGCTTCTTCTAACCCATCGCTTTCTACTACATGTCATAATACGATTAAATGATATCTTTACATTAAAAACCAAAGTCTTTCAGAATTCCAGTCATTCCAATAAATGTTATACCCCTTGATCTTCAAGAATAGGACATGGAAATATGGAAGTATAGATTAGCCAAATTGTTTTACCTGAGCATAACCCCAAAACCAAGGACTTATTAGCCAGCCCTACTCCGTTGTTTATGATTTTGTTGTCATGGAGGACTGATTGGGCTCATTGATTCGAGTTGAAAAATAAATTCTGCCTGCTCTCATTGAATGGCATGCTTTGATCAATGATAAGTGATATCCATATCGCCGTAGACTACACCACTGCTGTCATCCTTACCTCCAAGCGTTTATTCAAGTTGGAAAATCTTTGATGCCGACAGCAGTCGCACCATTGCAGTGGTGATTTTAGCATGTAAATCTTGGTGGGGCAAACCCCAAAAACATTTTTGGGATGCATGCCAGCAAAGCCACTACACAACACAACACAACACAAGACTAAACAATACATTAATTGCACTATAACGGTGACTAACGGTGCCCACAAACTGTTAGGGCCTACATAAAGCTGTCCCAACAGCAGAGTCCCAACAGCAGTCCCAACACCTTACCACTGCTACACCTGGCTATCAACGGAGGCTTGTCTGGCAGCGAAACAATACATTCAGCCTCATTTACTGCCTTTAAAAAAAACATAGCTGATATGGCTGACTTGCTTAAACAAATGTGGTTTCTACTGACAATTGAGATGTACAAACTATGGCATAAGGGGATGACGAGCGGATAAGAGGCAATCCGTAATTTCGATTAAGACATTAATGAGCGAGCTAGGATGGACGTAGTCAATATAACAATTTGTTCAGTACTTTTTAAATGTACAGCGACAGAATTCAGAACATGGGCCATTCTTACAGTATTCTCCCTGTACACCAAATCAGAACCGTATGATAAATAAAGGGGGCATATAAGCAGGTAATGAAAGCTCTTACAATATTTGATGATTACATTTCTCTGAAACAGGCAATAGGTTACATGTACACCACCATGTCAGAACAGTAGGTGAAATTAAGAGGGGAAGCAGGACCAAATTATTAGGGTGATGCACATGGGCTACTAACAGCTTACTACACAACATACACTTAGTATTACTTTCTCAGCTACAGTATACCTATCTCCCTGGCATATTACATCATTTCTGCAGCAGCATACAAGACATTTGTGCTGTGCTGTCTTGAACAGGAAGGTGGCGCGGCGGTCCTTCGTGGGCAAATTTTGTCATAAAATTTTGTCATCAAAGTCTGGCATTCTCTGGATTTCTGGTGCTTTCAATACTTTTTTTATTTCACCTTTATTTAACCAGATAAGCCAGTTCAGAACAAGTTCTCATTTACAACTGCGACCTGGCCAAGATAAAGCAAAGCAGTGCGATAAAAACAACAACACAGAGTTACACATGGGATAAAACAAAACATACAGTCAATAACACAATAGAACATCTATATACAGTGTGTGCAAATGTAGTAAGTTATGGAGGTAAGGCAATAAATAGGCCATAGTGCAAAATAATCACAAGTTAGTATTAATACTGGAATGATAGATGTGCAGAAGATGATGTGCAAATAGAGATACTGGGGTGCAAATGAGCAAAATAAATAACAATATGGGGATGAGGTAGTTGGGTGGGCTAATTACAGATGGGCTGTGTACAGGTGCAGTGATCGGTAAGCTGCTCTGACAACTGATGCTTAAAGTTAGTGAGGGAGATAAGTGTCTCCAGCTTCAGAGATTTTTGCAGTTCGTTCCAGTCATTGGCAGCAGAGAACTGGAAGGAATGGCGGCCAAAGGAGGTGTTGGCTTTGGGGATGACAAGTGAGATATACCTGCAGGAGCGCATA
>NW_028162094.1:0-22844 GCF_964263955.1 Coregonus lavaretus
TCTCTCTCTCTCTCTCTCTCTCTCTCTCTCTCTCTCTCTCTCTCTCTCTCTCTCTCTCTCTCTCTCTCTCTCTCTCTCTCTCTCTCTCTCTCTCTCTCTCTCTCTCTCTCTCTCTCTCTCTCATCTGGAAAAACACTCAGTATTGTTTGACCTCATCAATGGCTCAGGAGAGAGAGAGAACGTGCTAATGACAGAGAGGACGTATGGAAGGAGGAATATAAAAATGAGGCTGCAAGGGACAGCATCAGGGAAAGAGGGAGAAAGAGAGATATAGCTAATCCTCCCTCCCCCTCTCCATGACTGTACATCACCAAAGGGAGAAAAAAGGCAGGAAACAAAACAGCCCTAAGCACCAGCTCCTCCTCCTCTCTTCCCTTTCTCTCCTCCTTCCTCTAAGACTCCCTGTCTTTTTTCCCTCTCTCCCTCCCTTCTGTCCCCCTCGACCTGTTCCTCTCCTCTCCTCTCTTCTCACCACTGGTTTTGTTCTCTTCTGGAGTTCTCTTCTCATTGACATTCAGTCCAGCTCTGAGGCTAGTCACAGGGAAACCACAGCAAAACACCATTCTCAAACACAAATACGCACACACACATGCATGGACGGGCACACACTCACACACTTCCCAGTGGGAGATGCTGATAAATCACTCTCTGGGCTTACAGCTCCATCTTTCCATCTCTCCCTCTCTTCCTTTCGCTCCCTCTCTCCCTGTCCCATGACCTCCCTGGCATTATAAAGCGCTCCTCTTTCATCTTTCTCTTCTCTCACACCCTTCTCATCCCATCTCCCACTCTCGCTTAGCCACAATGACCTCTCTTTAGGTTACATTCTCTCTATCATTTAAGTATTCCGTCCCCCCACCCAACCACCTGATACTAAATGTTGTCTAGTGGTATTGTATTGTATTTGTAATGGATCCCCATTAGCTGCTGCCAAGGCAGCAGCTACTCTTCCTGGGGTCCAAACATATTAAAGCACTTACATTACATATAAAACAAGATAAAACAGCACATCATATAACATTATTACACAACTACATATCTGCAATACAATGTTTAATACCACCATACAACAATATCACAATGTGTGCGTATGCATGTGTCTGTACCTTTGTGTGTGTCTCTTCACAGTCCCCTTTGTTCGATAAGGTGTAATTTTACCTGTTTAAAAAAAAAAACTGATTCTACTGCTTGCACCTGATGTGGAATGACAGTTGAATTTAGCCGCCATCAAAGACAAAGGAAGTGGGTGGAGCGATAGAGAGCGGGAAACTAGAGCTAGACTATATAGATGGTGGGCAGAAAGGGAGACGCTCTGCAGACTAGCACTACTTTGTTAAATTGTAATAAAGTAAAAATCTTCATTCTACAAAAACTCTGGAAGAACTTTGATTTTTAATAAAGTATAGCGATTAATTTCCACAACAGTAGTCATGGCTCTATGTAGTACTGTGCGCCTCCCATAGTCTGTTCTGGACTTGGGGATTGTGAAGAGACCTCTGTTGGCATGTCTTGTGGGGTATGCATGGGTGTCCGAGCTGGTACATTCAGCTTGTAAATACCTCTCACAAATACAAGTAGTGATGAAGTCAATCACTCCTCCACTTTGAGCCAGGAGAGATTGACATGCATGTCATTAATGTTAGCTCTCCGTGTACATTTAAGGGCCAGATGTGCTGCCCTGTTCTGAGCCAACTGCAATTTTCCCAAGTCCCTCTTTGTGGCACCTGACCACACTACTGAATAGTAGTCTAGGTGCGACAAAACTAGGGCCTGTAGGACCTGCCTTGTTGATAGTGTTGTTAAGAAGGCAGAGCAGGCTTTATTATGGACAGACTTCTCCCCATCCTAGCTACTGTTTTATCAATATGTTTTGACCATGACAGTTTACAATCCAGTGTTACTCTAAGCAGTTTAGTCACCTCAACTTGCTCAAATGCCACATTATTCATTACGAGATGTAGTTGAGGTTTAGGGTTTAGTGAATGATTTGTCCCAAATACAATGCTTTTAGTTTTGGAAATATTTAGGACTAATTTATTCCTTGCTACCCATTCTGAAACTAACTGCAGTTATTTTTTAAGTGTTGCAGTTATTTCAGTTGCTGTAGTAGCTGACGTGTACAGTCGTGGTCAAACGTTTTGAGAATGACACAAGTATTGGTCTTCACAAAGTTCGCTGCTTCAGTGTTATGAGATATTTTTGTCAGATGTTACTATGGTATACTGAAGTATAATTACAAGCATTCCATAAGTGTCAAAGGCTTTTATTGACAATTACATTAAGTTTATGCAAAGAGTCAATATTTGCAGTGTTGACCCTTCTTTTTCAAGAGCTCTGCAATCCGCCCTTGCATGCTGTCAATTTATTTCTGGGCCACCTCCTGACTGATGGAAGCCCATTCTTGCATAATCAATGCTTGGAGTTTGTCAGAATTTGTGGGTTTTTGTTTGTCCACCTGCCTCTTGAGGATCGACCACAAGTTCTCAATGGGATTAAGGTCTTGGGAGTTTCCTGTCCATGGACCCACAATGTTGATGTTTTGTTCCCCGAGCCACTTAGTTATCACTTTTGCCTTATGGCAAGGTGCTCCATCATGCTGGAAAAGGCATTGGTCATCACCAAACTGTTCTTGGATGGTTGGGAGAAGTTGCTCTCGGAGGATGTGTTGGTACCATTCTTTATTCATGGCTGTGTTCTTAGGCAAAATTGTGAGTGAGCCCACTGGCTGAGAAGCAACCCCACACATGAATGGTCTCAGGATGCTTTACTGTTGGCATGACACAGGACTGATGGTAGCGCTCACCTTGTCTTCTCCGGACAAGGTGTTTTCCGGATGCCCCAAACAATCGGAAAGGGGATGCATCAGAGAAAATGACTTTACCCCAGTCCTCAGCAGTCCAATCCCTGTACCTTTTGCAGAATATCAGTCTGTCCCTGATGTTAATCCTGGAGAGAAGTGGCTTCTTTGCTGCCCTTCTTGACACCAGGCCATCCTCCAAAAGTCTTTGCCTCACTGTGCGTGCAGATGCACTCACACCTGCCTGCTGCCATTCCTGAGCAAGCTCTGCACTGGTGGTGCCCCGATCCCGCAGCTGAATCAACTTTAGGAGACGGTCCTGGCGCTTGCTGGACTTTCTTGGGCGCCCTTACACCTTCTTCACAACAATTGAACCACTCTCCTTGAAGATCTTGATGATCCGATAAATGGTTGATTTAGGTGAAGCCCTTTTTGTGCAAAGCAATGATGACGGCACGTGTTTCCTTGCAGGTAACCATGGTTAACAGAGGAAGAACAATGATTTCAAGCACCACCCTCCTTTTAAAGCTTCCAGTCTGTTATTCTAACTCAATCAGCATGACAGAGTGATCTCCAGCCTTGTCCTTGTCAACACTCTCACCTGTGTTAACGACAGAATCACTGACATGATGGCAGCTGGTCCTTTTGTGGCAGGGCTGAAATGCAGTGGAAATGTTTTTGGGGGATTAAGTTCATTTTCATGGCAAAGAGGGACTTTGCAATTAATTGCAATTCATCTGATCACGCTTCATGACATTCTGGAGTATATGCAAATTGCCATCATCAAAACCAGCAGCAGACTATGATCAATAATGTCAAAAGCTGCACTGAAGTCTAACAAGATAGCCCCAACAATCATTTTATCATCAATTTCTCTCAGCCAATCATCAGCCATTTGTGTAAGTGCTGGGCTTGTTGAGTGTCCTTCCCTATAAGCGTGCTGAAAGTCTGTTGGTTTGTTTACTGTGAAATAGCATTGTACCTGGTCAAACACAATTTTTTCCAGAAGTTTACTAAGGGTTGGTAACAGGCTGATTGGTCGGCTATTTGAGCCAGTAAAGGGGGCTTTACTATTCTTGGGTAGCGGAATGACTTTAGCTTCCCTCCAGGCCTGAGGGCACACACTTTCATAATTTGGTCAGATATACTTGAATGTGTAGTGTCAGTGTTTGTTGCTGGCATGTCATACCTAAGTTTGTTTATCTTTCCAATGAAGAAGTCATTAAAGTAGTTGGCAATATCAGTTGGTTTTGTGATGAATGAGCCATCTGATTCAACGAATGATGGAGCCGAGTTTGCCTTTTTCCCCAACATTTAATTGAAGTTGCTTCAAAGCTTTTTACTATCATTCTTTGTCATTTATTTTTGTTTCATAGTATAGTTTCTTTTTCTTTAGTTTAGTCACATGATTTCTTAATTTGCAGTATGTTTGCCAATCAGTTGGGCTGCCAGATTTATTTGCCATACCGTTTGCCTCATCCCTCTCAACCATACAATTATTCAATTCCTCATCAATCCAAGGGGATTTAACTGTTTCTACAGTGATTTTCTTAATGGGTGCGTGCTTATTAGTAACTGGAATAAGTAATTTCATAAATGTGTCAAGTGCAGCGTCTGGTTGCTCCTCATTACACACCACAGACCAGCAAATATTCTTTACAACATCAACATATGAATCACTACAAAACGTATTGTATGACCTCTTATACACTATATTAGGCCCAGCCTTTGGAACAATGTTTTTTTGCTAGAGATGGCTACTATATTGTGATCATTACATCCTATGGATTTGGATACTGCTTTGAAGCAATTTTCTGCAGCATTAGTAAAGTTGTGATAAATACATGTTGATGATTTCATTCCTGTGCTGTTTGTAAATACCCTGGTAGGTTGACTGACAACCTGAACCAGGTTGCAGGAACTGGTTACAGTTTGACGTTTTTTCTTGAGTGGCCAGCTTGATGAGAGCCAGTCAATTTTTAAATCACCCAGAAAATATAGTTCTCCATTGATATCACATACATTATCAAGCATTTCACACATATTATCCAGATACTGACTGTTAGCACTTGGTGGGCTATAGCAGCTTCCCACACGAATGGGCTTTAGGTGAGGCAGATGAACCTGTAGCCATATTACTTCAACACTATTTAACATGAGATACTCTCTAGTCTTTACAGGAATGTGGTTCTGAATATAGACCGCAACACCACCGCCATTGGCATTTCTGTAAATGTTATAACCATGTATTGCTACCACTGTATCATCAAATGTATTATCTAAGTGAGTTTCAGAGATAGTCAGAATATGAATGCCATCTGTTATAAGCAAGTTTTTGACTTCATGGATCTTGTTTCTCAGGCTGCATATGTTAATATGGGCTATTTTTAGCACTTCTCTGGGTTGCTTGATTGTTTTTAATGCTTTACTGGGAAGCTTATCAGAAGTAGACTTGCTCATGTTATTTATATTGGAGCTGATAGAGCAGGGTGAGCTGCACACAATGGTCTTCCTACTAGGTTACACCGCCTCAGTGCTAACAGTGTAACTCTGGTTCATAGGCTCATAATTACTGCATACAATAACTGTAGGATCAACAGAGGTATTCAGGGCAATTAGGGGGACATAAATTAAGTTACTTACATTGTGTATGCCAATGCCCCTAGGATAATGTACATTTGATGGTAGCCATCTCTACCTCCCAACCAACCACCTGATACTTTATGTTGTCTAGTGATAGCCATCTCTACCTCCAAACTAGCCTCTGCCATTCCATCTTAACTCCTCCTCTACATTTACTGGATTGGTTGAAGAGTGCAGAAGAGAACCTCCCCCCGACAGTTGTTTTCTTCTCGTCAAGATCAGTATGTAGGGGATCTTGTTTCAGGCGTTTCTTTTACACCTGTTACGCTAGGTTACCTCCCAAACAACCACCTGATAATGAATGTTGTCTGGTGGTAGCCATCTCTACCTCCCAACCCAACCAGAGGGGTATACTACAAAGCAGCATCAATGAGTTAGCCGTTAACTTGCCTAAATATTCTTACGCAACTTTTAATTTTTTTAGAAAGATACGTTTGAAATGGAAATGACTCAACAACCAAAAACACATCTAAGTTTATCATTCTTAATGAACCAGAAAAAGTGTGATCCTGCTTTGTAGATGTAACATAGTAAACAAAAATCTGGGAAACTCAAATTAGAATATGTTACGTTTAATAATAAATAATTAATCATTTAGCAGACACTCTTATCCAGAGCGACTTACAGGAGCAATTAGGGTTAAGTGCCTTGCTCAAGGGCACATCGACAGATTTTTCACGTAGTCGGCTCGGAGATTAGAACCAGCGACCTTTCGGTTACTGGCACAACGCTCTTAACCACTAAGCTACCTGCCGCCCTATGTTTAGTTTGGTATGTATTAATTTGTTAATGTCCATCATCCATTTCGTACAACATGTTATGTATGATAACACGTACGATATGTAACTATTTGTTGTGGCTAACGTTAGCTAGGCTAGGGGTTAAGGTTAGGAGTCAGGTTAAAGGGTTAAGGTTTGGGTTAGCTAACATGCAAAGTAGCTAAAGAGTTGTAAGTAGTTGCAAATTAAGTAGTTGCAATTAGCAAAGATTGCCCGTGATGAGATTCAAACATGCAACCTTTAGGTTGTTAGATGTTCGCGTTACATCCAATCACATTTCATTTGTCACATGCGTGGAATACAACAGGTGTAGACTTTACAGTGAAATGCTTACCTACGAGCCCTTAACCAACACTGAAGAATTAAAAAGTAAGAAACATTAGCTAAATAATAAAATAACAATAACGAGGCTGTATAGAAGGAGTACCAGTACCGAATCACTGTGCAGGCATACAAGATACTTGAGGCAGTGGAGGCTGCTGAGGGGAGGGTGGCTCATAAATGGCTGCAATGGAGTCAATGGAATGGTATCAACCAATGGAAACCAAGTTTGATACATTTCCATGGACTCCATTCCAGCCATTATTATAAGTCGCCCTCCCCTCAGCAGCCTCCACTGACTTGAGGTAATATGTTCATGTAGGTAGGGGTAAAAGTGACTAGGCAATCAGGATAGATAATAAACAGAGTAGCAGCAGCGCATGTTAAGTGTGAAAGCGTGTCAATATGTGTGTGTGGCATCAATATGATTGTGTGTGTTTTGTGTGTGTGAGTGTACGTAGTGTGTGTGTGTGTGTGTGTATATGTTGGAGTGTCAGTGTAGTATGTGTGAGTGTGTGGGCCTAGTGAGTGTGTATAGAGCTAGTGCAAGAGAGTCAGTACAATAAAAAGGGGATTAATGCAAATAGTCCGGGTGGCCATTTGATTAACTGTTGCAGTAGTCTTATTGCTTGGGGGTAGAAGCTACGGTACCGCTTGCCATGCGGTAGCAGAGAGAACAGCTATGAGTTGGGTGGCTGGAGTCTTCGACAATTTTTAGGGCCTTCATCTGACACCGCCAGGTATCTGATGGCAGGGAGCTCGGCCCCAGTGATGTACTGGGCCGTACGCACTACCCTCTGTAGCGCCTTGCGGTCGGATGCCAAGCAGTTGCCGTACAAAGCGGTGATGCAGCCAGTCAAGATGCTTTTAATGGTGCAGTTGTAGAATTTTTTGAGGATCTGAAGGCCCATTCCAAATATTTTCATCCTCCTGAGGCGAAAGAACCACACCTGGGTGGAAGCATCTGCTTTCAATATACTTTATATCCCTCAATTACTCAAGTGTTTACCTGTATATCCATAGTGTGTCAGATACTGTGTGTGTTTACCCTTCACGTCTGCTCAGATGTCTGTGCCATTCATAGAAAGGTCAGCATAGCTGAGGAATTCCTCTGGAGGAGAGCTCTGCTTATTCAGGCTGGTCTCAGACTAGACGTAACATAGGAAATGAAAATAAGGGACACTGAAATTAGCATGAAATGTTGCGTTTGGTATGGTTACATAAGGCATAAACAAAAGGAGGGTGGTTAGTTGGGGTAGCATTTGAGATAATTAGCAACTACTTATTACTTTTTAGCTACTTTGCAACTACTTAGCATGTTAGCTAACCTTTCCAATAACCCCTAGCCTAGCTAACGTTAGCCACTTAGCTAACGCTATCTTTAGCCACCTAGTCAAAGTTAGACAAATTGTAATTCGTGACATATCATTCAAAATGGACATTCATAAATGAACACATAACACACCAAATGTATCATTCAGTATCATACTGATTTGAGTGTACTAAATTTACATTTACTATGTTACTTCTACCCCTGAGGCCAGGTTGGCTTATTCTGAGCGGTGCTGAGGGAAGCAGTCTTGGCATTAAGGACCTGACAAGACACATTCTCCTGTAAAGGGAACACGAGTAGTTAACCACTTGTTAACCATGTATTTTGAGTTACCAAGTTGTCTCATGTTAATGCTATATTTGGCTGAGTAGTTGTCACCTGTTAGCCTATAATTAGCAGAAACATGCTCTGTACACACACACCACATCTTGATTACAAACAGCTCAAAGACATTCTGGCCTGGAGCATTCCCACTTGGAAGTTTTTAATTCACAAGCACAGTCCAAGTAATGGTCAACTGAAATCACACAGCAACTGAGACAAACACACCAACATGGATATCATCCATTACAGAACTCAAGGTTATATTAAGTCAAACTCTGTATTTCCTGACACAAATAAGTAAGCTAAAAAAAGAAACAAGCAAAACCGTTCAGGGCATACATTGGAAAATCCTGGCATGAAATCTTCCTATACATGTCTGTTTCATTGTTTACCGTTTTTATAATATGTAAATTGTAAAATCTTCCAGACTCCAGCGCCACATTTCACGGTAGCCTCGGTGTGTAAAAATGTAATTGCACAGTGCCACCTGCTGGTGGACACAGCAGTACAGCACCCAGTGTCCTCTCAGCTATGCCAAGATCCTCCAGTCCAGTAGTTTTAAAACCTCTCGGGACAGCCAGACGTTTCACAATGTTGTTGTAGCTCTGAACCAGCTCACCTGATTCACCTCGTCAAGAGCTTGATGATTAGTTGACAAGTTGAATCAGGTGTGCTAGCTGTGGAATAGATGAAAAAC
This sequence comes from Coregonus lavaretus, assembly GCF_964263955.1. Taxonomy (NCBI): domain Eukaryota; kingdom Metazoa; phylum Chordata; class Actinopteri; order Salmoniformes; family Salmonidae; genus Coregonus; species Coregonus lavaretus. Next base: position 8,895 of record NW_028162094.1, read on the forward strand.
ATGGAACGGCTGGGGATCTCTGAGGAGAGGTTTGAGAACCACTGCATCCAGACTAGTACAACTAGAATAAAACAAATGTTCATGATGCATATGATATACGTAAATAATTAGCCTGGTCCACCATCCTGACCTCAGCGCGCGCTCTCGCTCGTTTCATTTCGCTTATAATGTAAATGGCGAGATCAGGATGGCCGTAGGAGGCTACAAACTAATACAGAGGAGAAAAATCCAAAGGGAAGAAAAGGGACAGATATTTCCTTGACATAACTGGTAGAGTGTTACTGAATGTGTATGTGAGTACACGTTCAGAATGATACAGAACATAGTATTCATATGGACATTTCAACTGAGTTCAGTAAGAACAGCTGTCCATGTACTGCGTGTGTGTTGGTATGTAGTTATACACATTTCCTTTTGTGTATGACAGGGTGTGTGTGTGCCTGTATATGTGTGTGCCTGTATATGTGTGTGTGTGTGTGTGTGTGTGTGTGTGTGTGTGTGTGTGTGTGTGTGTGTGTGTGTGTGCGCGCGTGAACAGACAATCTTGCTGTGTTTAAGAGTCGTCTCCGTTGGCGCTATCGCCATCATCCTCTCCTTCCTCCTCCTCATCGTCATCTTCCCTTCCTCGACTCTTCACCTGCAGAGAACATTCAATAAGCTGATATTAGACACTCATTCCCAAATGTCACCATATGCCCTATATAGTACACTACTTTAAACCAGGACATGGTCAAAATTAGTGCACTATATATGAAATAGGGTGCCATTTGGGAGGCACTCACTGCTTCCTCCTCAATGTTCACACTACACCTCAAGCACTTCTCCATTCCCCTCCTTCCCTACCCCACTCAAGTGTCCACTCAAGTACTGATCTCGCCTCTCCTAAATCTCCGCCCCCTCAGTCTGCTCCGCTCACCTCATCCATCACCCCCGCACCTCCTCCTCCGCTCTCCTTCCTCATCTCACTTCCTCCTCCTCTCCCATTCCCCTTTTACCTCCTCTCCTCCCTCATCCCCCTCTCACCTCCTCCTCCTCCTCCTCCTCCAGTAAGTCTCCCTCCTCCTCTTCTGAGTCATTGAGCAGTTGGCTCTCCCTCTTCAAGCTCTCCTCCTTCTTTCCTCCGCAGTGGAGGAGAGGAGACACCTCCCCGAGTTCAGGCTTCCCACTACTCTTCATGTCTGGAGATAAGAGAGATGGGAGGGGGAGAGAGAGAAGAGAGATGGGAGGGGGAGAGAGAGATGAGAGATGAGAGAGATGAGAGATGGGAGAGAGAGAGATGAGAGATGGGGGAGAGAGAGAGAGAGAGAGAGGGAGAGGGGAGAGAGAGATGGGAGTGGGAGAGAGAGAGGGAGAGGGGAGAGAGAGATGGGAGTGGGAGTTTTATTGATAAACAAAAATGTGTTGTTTCATACCTAATATGTCTGAAAACGCAGTGGGCAACAAGTGTACTTCCATCACTAGTGTCTGTGTACTTCCTGACTAGTGTCTGTGTACTTCCTGACTAGTGTCTGTCCCGTCCTACCTAACTTCTTGGTGTGGTCCTTCTCCATGCGTTCTAGACTCTCCAGCAGGTAGTCAACCTTGTGTTTGATCTGGGTCAGCTCTCTCTTGATGGTCTGCAGGTCATCTGCCTTCACTGGGTTAGAGAGAGGGGAGAGTCAGAGGCATTCAATAACAGTAGGTATGGATTTCACTTCCATATAATGAACATGGATACATGCGTCTACAGGGTAAATTATCTGAGTCAATTCAGAGTTAGTAAGTGTGTGCTTATATTGGTGTTTGATTCACGGGACCACCCATACGTAAATACCCTAGCATTGTGGGTTTGATTCACGGGACCACCCATACGTAAATACCCCAGCATTGTGGGTTTGATTCACGGGACCACCCATACGTAAAAACACATGCATGCATGACTAAGTCGCTATGGATAAAAGCATCTGCTAAATGGCAAATATTATCATATACTCTGGAGTATAAAATACATTAAGAACACCTGCTCTTTCCATGACAGACCGACCAGGTGAATGATATGACCCTTTCTTGATGTCACTTGTTAAATACACTTCAAATCAGTGTAGATGAAGGGGAGGAGACAGATTAAAGAAGGATTTTTAAACCTTGAGACATGGATTGTGTATATGTGCCATTCAGAGGGTGAATGAGCAAGACAAAATATTTAAGTGCCTTTAAACGGGGTATGATAATAGGTGCCAAGCACACTGGTTTGAGACAAGAATTGCAATGCTGCTGGGTTTTTCACGCTCAACAGTTTCCTGTGTGTATCAAGAATGGTCCACCACCCAAAAGGACATCCAGCCAACCGTGGGAAGCATTGGAATCAACATGGGCCAGCATCCCTGTGGAACACTTTCGACACCTTGTAGAGTCCATGCCCCGACGAATTGAGTCTGTTCTGAGGGCAAAAAGGGGGAGGATTCCACTCAGTATTAGAAGGTGTTCCTGATGTCTGGTACACTCAGTGTATATTATCACTGTCGGAAGTGTCAAAAGCATCTGTAATTCCATGTATGTGTGTGGTACTGACTGGTGCGCGAGGTGGAGACCCTGCTCTGGCTGCTCCTGGAGGTGGAGGATGAGAAGTTGGTCTTGGTGCGTCGGCTGGCCCCTCCTCCTCCACCTCCTCTTCCTCCACCACCTCCGCTCAAACTGACCCGGGGCCGCTTGGAGGGGATCACCGCCCGGGACAGGGGGGGAGGAGGCGGAGGAGGCACGCGGGACTGGTACGGGTACATCCTACAACGGCAACACACACACCAAAAATATCAAATCTTTATCCCTTTGTCAGTACAGTATGTGTGGCAACTGAGAAAGGAAGGCTTACCGGTCGTAGTAATCTCTCTGGAAGTCATATTCCAAATCAAATGAAGAACTGAGGAGGAAAGCAACAAGAAAAAGAAAGAGGGAGAGATACAGAGAGAGACAAAAGAGAGAGAGGGGGACAGGGAGTGAGAGACAGCATGGTCGGAACAGTAGATTGCATAGTTCAACATTTACATGCATTTCTTTTTATACAAAAGGATTGACTGAAGCACTTGGTAAAGATCCTATTTAAATTCACAGAGCGAGGAGGCACACCTGTACATGTCTCCTGCAGAGCGCTTAACAGTCTTCAATCTCTGATGCTTCGGTTCACAAGCGAGGTTAATGTCTGAGAGAGAGGAGAGAAAGAGAGACAGAAAGAGCAGAGAAAGGAGGAGAATGAGAGAAAGTTTAATCAAGAAGGGGCGTCAAATCCAAAAGATCACATCTCCATATATACTATGCCTTTAGAAGAGGGAAACCTATTGGCGGTAAAGGGAGGACAAGGGAGAAAGGGAGGAAACGGTGGTCCAGGTTCTTACCCAGCACCTGTCCTACGATCATCCTCCCATCCTCGCCCCCTACGGCAGCCCGGGCGTTCCTCTCGTTGGCATACTGGACAAAAGCGAACCCCTTGTGCACGGAGCAGCCCACTATCTTGCCGTACTTGCTGAAGATGAACAAGGTTACGTTATTGCCCAATGTACAACAAATGGAAACGTGTCTTCTGCTTCAGCCCAACCTCTCCAAAGAAACAGATACACAGGGGCTTGAGAGGTTGGAGCAGAGATCAGCCATAGTACTAGGCTTGCAAAATTCTGGTAACTTTCCCAAAATTCCCCAGTTTTCCAGAAATCGTGGTTAGACGATTCCAGATTTCCTGCTTATACCCTCCTGATTGCGGAAATTTTTCCAACCAAGATGAAAAAAGTATATACACTGAACAACTATATAAACGCAACATGTAAAGTGTTGGTCCCATGTTTCATGAGTTGAAATAAAAAATACCAGAAATGTTCCATTCTCACAAAAAGCTCCAATTCTTGGAGCAAATTTGTTTACATCCCTGTTAGTGAGCATTTCTCCATTGCCAAGATAATCCATCCACCTGACAGGTGTGGCATATCAAGAAGCTGATTAATCATTACACAGGTGCACCTTATGCTGGGGACAATAAAAGGCCACTCTAAAATGTGCAGTTTTGTCACACAACACAATGCCACAGATGTCACAAAGTAGAGGGAGTGTGCAATTGGCATGCTGACTGCAGGAATGTCCACCAGAGCCGTTGCCAGATAATTGTATGTTAATTTCTCTACCATAAGCTGCCTCCAATGCCATTTTAGAGAACTTCTGTCTGTAATAAAGCCCTTTTGTGGTGAATAATTACATCTGATTGGCTGGACCTGGCTCCCCAGTGGGTGGGCCTGGCTGCCAAGTGGGTGGGCCTATGGCTGCACAGTCATGTGAAATCCATAGGTTAGGGACTAATGAATTCATTTAAATTGACTGATTTCCTTATATGAACTGTAAAATTGTTTCATGTTGTGTCTATATTTTTGTTCAGTAATCTATATAAATAAAAGGGGAATTTAGAGAAAGTTACTGGAATTGTGCAACCCTACATAGTACCGTCCATGCTCCCGACCTGAAGATGGCCTCCACGTCTGCCTTGGTGACCAGGAGAGTGTTGAGGTTCCCGATGAAGACTCGGGAGTTGAGTGAGCGAGGGTCCGTCTTGTTGGTAACGTTGCCAGCCATCAGGCTAGTGGTGGTGGGAGACCGGCTGGGTTGTTTATGAGAAGGGGATGAAAAGGAGAAGAGCGGGGAAACAGAGGGGAGAGAGAGAGAGAGAGAGAGAGAGAGAGAAGCTGAGTGTGTGGATATGCGTGTGTGTGCCTGTTTGGGGATGCTTTTCAACATAAACTGGACCTGATTTCAGAGTGTGTGTGTCAGCTGTCTGTTTACATACACACACACAACCGGTTGTTTAAAACAAGCATCCCCTTCATTGTGTATCTAGGTGACTTTGGGTGATGGCTCACAGTACATGGTGACTGTATAGGACGACTTTGGTGTGCCTATAATCTAATGTAATGGTTTTGTTCACAGGAAGGTGGGTGGGGGTTGCTATTTTCACACACACCATGTTTGTCAACAGCCATTTTGCACAGATTTCAGGGTTTAAAGCCATCTGTTCCTACATCTATAGAACATATAGGCAGGGTTGAAATAGCCAGAACTCACTCCATATTGCCTGTACCCTGGACGGTCGTGGTCTGCCTGCCTGCCTACCTGTTTCTGTTGGAGAGAAGAGTGTCATTATTGGTCAACCGAGCCGGAGCTCAGCAATGCATTGTGGGAGATTTAGTGCATCTACAGGGGCGATGTCTCTAGAATTAGAAAAGTCTCCAGAAGTTCAGTATTTCTTGTTTTTGGATCAGTGCAGCCCCCATGAGGTACTTCAGGGGAAAATATACCACACAAAAAAAATAACGTGGAGTTGTGGCGGTAAAGGAAGAAGCCCCAAAAACCTGTTGGACGAATAGTATTATCATAACAAACAAGACTTAGCATGACAAATACGTTAGAAACTGTTTAATTGGGCAGGTCAATAGTCCCATTCAGAAAAACCCAAAGTACCTGAGCATATTGGGGTCATTAGATACACAAACAATATGATCCACAGCTGGCATGACTTTTGACTAGGGCCCATATGGGCTCAAAGGGCTCCGGTCAAAGTAGTGAACTTTGTAGGGAATAGGGTGCTATTTGGGACAAATCATATAGTATATTAGCTACCATGTGTACTCTCTTGACGCATTGCTTCTTATAAATGTTTGTGAACTACTTTAACAGGAAGTGATTTTAAGTCACTTGTTTTCATTATTATACATTTTTGTGGTAAATCGAATTATGGAGTCGAGTCCCAATTAGCACCCTATACCCTATATAGTGCACTACTTCTTACCAGAAGAAGCTAACCACAGGGCTGTGGTCAAAAGTAGTGCACTTTACAGGGAATAAATAGGGTGTCATTTGGGATGTAAACCAAGGGATATGTTATTACTTGGCGTGGTGTGGGGAGGACATTCTCAAATGTCTGTTTTTGTCAATCTCAAAGCAGAGGCCCTCGTGGCTTGTGTCCACTTTCATAATGATAAAAATAAATGTTACAACAGACCACATGACACAGCCAGGGTCTCTGTACGGTGGACACACACACTCATTTCGGATTAGACTGCTGCGTTGAGTCTGGGTGTCTATCCAAAAGCTTAATGCGCTTTTCAGTTAGTGATTTGGCTAAGATGTGTTGTCATGTCTGGCCAGTTGACAAGGCTGGGTTAGTATCCACTAGCATCAATGACAGGAGAACGCAGGCAGGTCATGTGACCCGAGTAAGAGGTGATATAACATGCACAGCTGTGACTATTATGGGCTGGAGAGGGACATAATCCTAGAGTCCCAATAATCTCTCCTGAAGTGTGCGGTCATTACTCCACACAAATATAAAAAGCATTTGATTGGTGGAGGCTTAGGCCAGTAGGAGCTCCACTATATTTCTTCGAGTCATTTCCTTTCAAATCAGTGTAGGGAAGTGAGCAAATGCACACTTCGGGGGGGGGGGGGGAGAAGAGATGATTGGGACATGGCCCTAGTCTGGTTGATTCCAAACTGAAAGTCATCTGCCTCCTTTCGGGTGGTACTACACGGTGTTGTTACTACACGTTGGTGGTTGTGATGGTTACATATCGGAATATTATTTTTGACAATAACGTACAGTGCTAGTTGGCGGTACCAAAACTACAGTATTTCCTTTATAGCTTGTTCTACATTTTATTTTTAAATAGGGAGCCAATTTGTTTCCAACACATTTCCATGACTGATTAAAACTTGTTTTCTCTTGTCCCTCTGCAGAAGACATGGTGAGCAATATCTTTGGAACGTCGAATCGCAATACAAATCACAGCATCGAATCGCAAAACATACAGAATCGCCATACATATCTTATTGGCACCTGAATCATGATGATGTCGTATCGTGAGATCCCTAGCCTTATTGGTGGTTCTATAATGCAGTCAGACCCTTAGTGGATTACTTAACTCCCCATTTAGAGATATTATTTTACAAGAAGTAGAAAGACACACAGCATGTAGAGTTGTTTAAGAGCGCAGAACAGTTTAGGCTTATGTTCAAGGCTTTCATTAGTGTGTGTTGTGCTTCAACAGTTGTCACATATGCAAACATCTCCAGTTAACAAGTAAGTAGTTAGACAGGTCAGTATTTCTCAACTCCTGGTAAGTTGGGGGATCCCGGTTTCTCACCAGCCCCTTCGATGGTTACCCGTCACCGATTGTCAGTTACAGTGCCTTCAGAAAGTATTCATATTTATTCCGCATCTTGTGTTACATCCTGAATTTAAAATAATCTCATCCATCTACAAACAATGACAAAGTGAAAACCTGTTTTTAGAAATGTTTGCTACATTTGAGAAATTAATATCTAATTTACATTTATATACAAGTATTATCACCCGAGTCAAAACTTTGTAAAAGCACTTTTAGCAGTGATTACAGCTGTGAGTCTTTTCGGGTAAGTCTAAGATTATTATTTTCAAAAAAATGTAAGCTCTGTCCAATTGGTTGTTGATTATTACTAGACAACCATTTTCAGGTCTTGCCATACATTTTTGAGTAGATTTAAGTCAAAACTGTAACTTGGCCACTCAGGGACATTTACTGTCTTCTTGGTAAACAACTCCAGTGTAGATTTGGCCTTGCGTTTTAAGTTATTGTCCTGCTGAAAGGTGAATTAATTTCCCAGTGTCTGGTAGAAAGCAGACTAAACCAGGTTTTCCTCTACGATCTTGCCTGTGCTTAGCCCCATTCTGTTTATGTTTTATCCTGAAAAACTCCAGTCCTTAACAATTACAAGCATACCCATAACATGATGCAGCCACCACTATACTTGAAAATATGAAGAGTGGTACTCAGTAATGTGTTGTATTGGATTTGCCCCAAACATAACACTTTGTATTCAGGACAAAAAGTGAATTTCATTGCTACTTTTTTTTTTTGCAGTATTAATTTAGTGCCTTGTTGCAAACAGGATGCATTATTTTTTTACAGGATTCCTTCTTTTCACTCCGTCAATTAGGTTAGTATTGTGGAGTAACTACAATGTTGTTGATCCATTCTACTATCACAGGCATTAAATTCTGTAACTGTTTTAAAGTCACCATTAGCCTCATGGTGAAATCCCTGAGTGGTTTCCTTCCTCTCCGGAAACTGAGTTAGGAAGGACGCCTGTATCTTTGTAGTGACTGGGTGTATTGATACACCATCCAAAGTGTAATTAAATAACTTCACCATGCTCAAAGGAATATTCAATGTCTTTTTTTCTTTTTCTTTTTATACCCATCTACCAATAGGTACCTTTCTTTGTGAGGCATTGGAAAACCTCTCTGATCTTTGTGGTTGAATCGGTTTTAAATTCACTGCTCGACTGAGGGACCATACAGATAATTGTTTGGGTGGGGTACAGAGATGAGGTTGTCATACAACAATCATGTAAAACACTATTATTGCACACAGTGAGTCCATGCATCTTGTTATGTGACTTGCTTAACACATTTTTACTCCTGAACTTATTTAGGCTTGCTGTAACAAAGGGGTTGAACACATTTCAACTTCTCATTTTATTAACTTGTAAAAATGCCAAAACAAATAATCCCACTGACATTATGGGGTATTGTGTGTAGGCTAGTGACTTTAAAAAAGAATACTCAATTTAATAATTTTAAATTCAGGCTGTGTAACAAATTATGGAAAAAGTAAAGGGGTGTGAATACTTTCTGAAGGTGACCAATTTTAAAGTTTTTTTTTTTTTTTTAATCAAGAAAACTGGAAAAGTAGGGGTTCAATGTGAAATGCAAACTACTAGGCTACTCAAAACGACTAAAAAATGGAGAGTAGTAGCTATCACAACACAAAAGCAGCAGAAAACTACTTGCTTTAGGGATTTCCAAAAGGAGAAAAAAGGCTACTTCACAAAAGGCAGAAAGAAAAATGCTAAACTAGATTCAAAATCGATGTCAACGTGGAGGTGGAAAAAAAACAGGAGACCAACTTACGATTTGTCGCTGCTCAAAAAAGATGCCTCAAAAACTAAAAAAGGGAAACAAAAAATAAAAATTAGAAGATAACACCTGTAATGTTGAACTGAACCCATAATCAGAGGCTACTAACTATGCTAATGATATAGAATTTTGAAACAAAGGATTGTGATTGTGTTAGTGGCCATATACATGTCAGGGCTGCCCAACCCTCTTCCTGGAGATCTACTGTCCTGTAGGTTCAGTCCAACACTAATTTAGCATATCTGATTCAGCTAGTTAAGGTCGTGTTGAGCAGATAATAAGTTGAATCAGGTGTGTTAAATTAGGGTTGGACTGAAAACCCACAGGACAGTAGATCTCCAGGAAGATGGTTGGGCAGCCCTGCGCTAAGTGGTAGCCATCTGTACATAATGTGCTGTGGGGTCAGGTGCAAAGAGCATCACTCTTAAGCTGTGTCAAGACCATGTTAGACAGATATTCCTTTCCTTCAAGACTTCTGGCCCTGTATTCACAAAGCATCTCAGAGTAGGCGTGCTGATCTAGGATCAGTTTCAGATTACAATAACTGGATGGTGGGACCTGATCCTAGACCACAACTTGTCTGAGACGCTTTGTGAATGTGGGCCCAGACCAGCAGGACATGATTAAAACGATGAAAAAAACAATCCAGTCCAACTAGTCAGTTATTTGTCATGAAGGGAAGAATGTGAGGGAAGGAAGCCATTTGAGAGAATTGGGACACAGCCAGGTGAGGGAAGGAGGCCATTTGAGAGAATTGGGACAGCTGGTAGGTCTACTAGTTAGGGCTAGTAAATAAAACGTCTGGGTAAGGCCTACAAGATGATCAAAAATAAATAAAAAATAAACAGTATCCACCGGTGCAAAATCAACTCACTGAAATTGACATACTAACACAGTGCATCTTCACAGCATCAATGCATACCAACACTGCCTTAAGCAGAGGAGATTTCCTACATAAGAAGCTTTGTTCACCGATCGGCTCTAGTAGGCATAATGGACGTTGATCACATAGTAGTATGACCACAACTATTTCAACAGGCTACACACTTGAATAATGTTCAATAAAAGCACAAATTATGGATGCATGGAATTTCTCATTCTGCACAATATTTTAATTATTTATATCACAAAATGCAAAGCCAGGGTAGTCTATTTTACGATTTAACAAATGTCTTTGCTTACACAATACACCGTATTGTTCTTATTCCAGTGCAAACGAACGCCCACTTTCACTCTTCGTAGCGAAAAAAAGATATTGCCTCAAAAATTACGTCATTGTTTCGAGAAATAGGGCTAATGCAAAGAGCACTGTTGCGAACCTCAAAAATAACAAAGCCAAAAAGAAAACGTTGGAAATATTTCTGAGCAGTCAACTTCAACAACCGAAATTCAAATTACAGGGTCTTAAAATAAAGGTTGAACTGTATAAAAACCCTTTTAAAAACGTCATTCCAGGAAGGGGAAAAGACGACCATGATGTTGACCACATACTACTAGGCCTAATCATTTGTCCAGTAAGATTGGAAACAACCTTCGATCTTTCTTCACATAAATGTTTTACCATAAACACACAAAATGCTCGTATGGTAAACTTGGAAAAATGAAGGTTCAAAAGTCCTAATTCGAAAAGTAAAGCAAAAAATTACCGCTGTGTAGACAGCTAACCAACACTAGTCACGCGCAGCCCGCTTTCCACCCGTCGCTGCAACAAAATGCACGCCTTTAAAAGCCAACACAAATTCAGAGAATGCAGTCAGAAAAATCCATTAAAAATAAAAAGTCCCAAAGAGATCAGTTCAAAGTAAAAAAAAAAAAAAAAAAAATATTCAGAAAAAGGTTCTCGATTCAAAATACTCACCAGGAGCTCAATTATTTAAAAATGAGTACAATTTCGACGTTGTGTTGGTTGGTGTCTTATATGATCCGTTTCCAATTCAGTAGGCTGATACTACTGTACTGTACCTTGAAGCAGTTATCACGAAATGGCGCTGTGGCTACGCATAGCAGCTTGTTCACTCCTTATCCGGAATACTAGTATCTTATTGGATCTACTCAGTAGAATGTGACTTAAATCTCTTCGGGAATTGGTTGATGTATCACTAAGCCCCGCCTAAGAGGCGACTTCACATTCCATCTCTGAACAGAAGACTACCATCTGACTGAAACAATGCACACATGCATAAAAGTGCAATAGCCTACACTACAAAATAACACAAATATACTGAACAAAAATATAAATGCAACATGCAACAATTTCAACTATTTTACTGAATTATAGCTCATATAAGGAAATCAGTCAATTGAAATAAATAAATTAGGCCCTAATCTATGGATTTCACGACTGGGCAGAGGTGCAGCCATGGGTGGGCCTGGGAAGGCATAGGCCCACCCACTGGAGAGCCAGGCCCACCCACTGGGGAGCCAGGCCCAGCCATTCAGAATGAGTTTTTCCCCACAAATGGGCTTTTTTACAGAAATAAATACTCAGTTTCATCAGCTGTCCGGTTGGCTGGTCTCAGACGATCCCGCTGGTGAAAAAGCCGGATGTGGATCCTGGGCTGGTGTGGTTACATGTGGTCTGTGGTTGTGAGGCCGGTGGGACGTACTGCCAAATTCTCTAAACTGACGTTGGAGGCGGCTTATGGTAGAGAAATTAACATTCAATTCTCTGGCAATAGCTCTGGTGGACATTCCTGCAGTCAGCATGCCAATTGCACGCTCCCTCAAAACTTGAGACATCTGTGGCATTGTGTTGTGTGACAAAACTGTCCCCAGCGCAAGGTGCACCTGTGTAATGATCATGCTGTTTAATCAGCTTCTTCATATGCCACACCTGTCAGGTGGCTGGATTATCTTGGAAAAGGATAAATGCTCACTAACATGGATGTAAACAAATTTGTGCACGAAATTGGAGCGAAATAAGCTTTTTGTGCCTATGGAACATTTCTGGGATCTTTTATGTCAGCTCATGAAACATGGGACCAACAGTTTACATGTTGCATTTATATTTTTGTTCAGTATATATTGGTAGAAAAATGTATGTTGAATGTCAAATGCATTTTCTGACAACAAAAACATAGTGACATTATTGATGTCACTAACACGCAAAAAAAGAAGTGTAAAAATGAAATCCATGTTTGGCAAGTTTTTTATGTTTCACATATATTTACACATATTTATTTTACATACTGCTGTGTTAGTCTGACTGTGGATAAGATTGTGTTTGTGAATGAGAATAAGTAGGCCTATGTGCTTGTTGAAGTGCATGACAGAATATTTTATAAGATTGTAGCATACAGCATACAGGGACTATGGTATGCTAAACAGTATGCATTTACAGTGACTATAGTCACCTGTGTAGTAATAACAAAGCATGATTCTTCAAAACGTATGACAAACAGATATAGACAGAAATGCAGGACAGACGACACACTTCACTTCATATGTCACCACTTCAGCTTCTGGGAGAGTGGACCTGAAACACCAAAAAATAGGTAAGGTGAGTTTGTGTGTGTGTGTGTGTGTGTGTGTGTGTGTGTGTACATTTCTCTGTGTGTGTGTGTACCTCTGATATCAGTCTTCTTACTGCGGTGGCGTGGAAGGGTAGAATCTAACTGAAAGTCAGATTCTGGGGTCTTCAATACTTCCTCTAGTTTGCACTGCTCCAAGCTCTCCTGAGGAATTAACAACATACAGTTATGAAAATGAGAAATTCATAAAAACACAGATATTAGTAGGCTACTTATAATTTATGTATACATTTGTAGTTCCACTTAAAGCCGGAATCCATAGCAGTGAATCTGCCACATCCATTTGAGATATTACTACAACAAAGTAAGTAGCTTTGCACAAGCCTTAGCCTGTTTCTGTAGTGTGAGGCAGCTTGATGTACAAGTACACCCCCTGGACAGGACCGTAGTCTATCACAAGGCATTACCCCCAATCTTGCTCCTTAATGGTGAGTGCCAAGCAAAGATGCATCAGGTCCCATTTTTTCATTCTTTGGTTTGACTCGGCCAGGGATTGAACTCACAACCTTCCAAACTCAGGGCGGAAACTCTAACCACAAGGCCACTGAGTTAGTAACAACAATGACAAAGACGTCACTTCAAGACCCGTTTTTTCCCCTCGGCCAGCATTGCACATCATTGCATGCGCAATAGAACAGCAGAGTATGTACTACGATTTTTTTTCTACCATGTTGCTGGATGCTAATTTCCTCAAAACAAAAACAATAACAAATGTGCCTGGGGCAGCCAGTGGCGCTGTTTCGCCTATCGCGGATCCCAGCTTTAAACGACCATCCACTTCAACTACCATATCCATTAGTGCACACCGTAACAAAATCTTTTGCAACAAATAAAAGTATCTTATTGGACAAGTTCAGGTTAGTCCCTCCCCGTTTCGGTTGTTTGCTTCCATTTGGTTCCTATTGAATACACTCCTGGTTTTAGTGATACTGTCAGTTCTCTCCTTCTCTCCCTCTCTCTCGCTCTCCCCTCAGTCTCTACCTGAGAAGGTGTCTGGTGGTGGTGGTGATGGTAGTGGTGTTTGTGGTTTGGTGCAGGTGAGCTGGGACTCTCCCCTCCTTTCTCTCGCTCCCTCTCTCTCTCCCTCTGTTGCAGGATGGAGAGACGGGTAGCTCTGTATTCCAGAGAGAAGTCGCTGACGGTCTTACAGAAGTCCTCCGCATTCGTCTCTCTCACCATCGTACGAGAGTAACCCAGAAACAAAAGGAATGAGTGAAACCTGCAGATAGATAGAGAGTGGAGAGAAAGAGAAAAAAGAGAGAGAGAGAGAGAGAGAGAGAGAGGAAGAGTGTGAGAGAGAGGGAGAGAGAGAGAAAGAGAGAGAGAGAGGGAGGGAGAGAGAGAGGAAGATAGAGGGAGAGAGAGAGAGGAAGAGAGAGAGAGAGAGAGAGAGAGAGAGGAAGAGAGTGTGAGAGAGGGAGAGAGAGAGAGAGGGAGAGAGAGAGAGGAAGATAG